>NC_081313.1:103281296-103584326 GCF_026419965.1 Kogia breviceps | reverse complement strand
TATTATACAGTAGATTGCCCCATATCAATTAGATTGTTTCCGCACTCTCCGTTCCATTGTTGTATTTATTTCTGAACAAATGCCACAATGTCTTCATTACTATTGCTTCATGATGTCTTGATATCTGATAAACAATGTGCCTCCATGATAGTGTTCTGCAGAAATTTTCAACTATTCAAGGGTTTTTGCACTTTTATTAGCTTCAGAAAATCAGTATTTTTTTTTCTGTTCCACAAAACAAAACATCTAACAGGAATAGGAAATTATTAATATGTTTGTGGATAAAACATCTTTTCAAAAGTGAATCTTTCTCTCCATGAACATGGTATAGCAATGCATTTATTTAGGTCTTCTATAATTTTCTTCAATAATGTTTTACAATTTTCTCTGAAACCTCCTAAGATATCCTTTGTTAGAATTATTACAGTTACATCAGACTTTCTAATTACCTTTGTCTCATGTAGAAAAAGTTAAACAACTCTTAAAAAAAAAAAGTTAAACAACTTTTTGGATAAGGTTGTAGGAAAAATTTTAAGAACTGGATTATGGGAAGGCAAGGAGGAGAGTGCTCACCAGACAGTCTAAACGTATCAAAATGACAGCCTTTCTTTATATATCTAAGACCTGCCACCCATCTGTCAACCTCACTTCCAAGAATTGCTTAGTGATCCACTGAAAGAGAGTTTACTTATTTACCCACAAGTAGATAAATTTTTAAAGAGTAAACTGGCAATGTCCACTTAGAAAGAGGTCAAATGTACATTTCAAAAGAAAGGGAATCAAATTATTCAAAGGAGATTATGGCATTAATGATCTAATAAAGAGTAATGATAATTGGTCAAATGAGTAAAATGTCAAAAAAAATTTTTTGCTAGTTTTTAAGTTTTAGAGCCACATGACATAATCTGTCGATTAAAGAAAATTATTTCCTCTTCAGTAGCCCTTAAATATCATGAACACTTGTCCCTATTCATTGCTTTGTAAAAATATTCATATTCCAAATTTGCAAGTGATGACCAGTGAACAGTGAAAGAAGAAGTCTAAGAAGAAATATGGTTAAAAAAAATGATTAAACAACATAACTTCTTTTTGACCTATTAAATTCTCATTACTGCTTTATTATATGCTGTATCTCTTCTTTCTAGCCATTGTCACGTTTTTGTACTGCTCATATCAATTGAGACATTTCATTAAATGCCTACTCTCTAGCACTGTGCTAAGGACATATAAAATAATATAAGGTACAATAAAGCCCCACAAAGGAAATTAAAATATTTTTATGGAAGTAAAAGATACAAATATGGAATAATTAGAGAATAAGTATGCATAGCATAGGTAACAGGTTCCAAAACATGCACTTGTTTGCTAAAGAGCAAAACAAAAGAAAGAAAAACTTAGAGCTTCCAAAGAGTGCTACGAAATATAAACTGAAGAAAAATAGAAAGGAAAGTATATTACCATTTTCATAAAGTCCAGTGCTTATAATACTGGATTCTCTGGTCTATCCCAGTTTCTTTTAGGTCCAGAGCACCTGCTCCAGAGAGCTAGGGAATAAATGATAAAGATTCAGTAGAACATTATAATCTTTTTGCCCCTCCTTCAGTGAGAGGGAATGACCTATTCAAAAATTTTGTTTAATGTTTAATTTTCATTCACAAGAAAGAAAATGATCATTCTCCGTTACTTGTGTGGTTTCTATGGCATGCCTAAGCTTCTGCATGTTATTCATTGCTTGCATGTGCCCAAGTTAAGCAAAGATGTTCCTCCAATGGAGTTAAATCAGATTCTCCAAAGGTTATCCTAGACATAAGAAAGTAAGGCCAGCACGGTAGAGGTCTTTGTTTTGTTCACTTAATAATGCTTTGTACATAGTTGGCACTCATTAAATGTTGAATAAACATTAATTTATTTAGACCTGTTATGGGAAATAATACTCAACACATCGTATTAAGGGAAGGCCATATGAAAGGGAAGATAATAACAGCAAACCAATCGTTAGGCTTCATGAATCACGATCCTCTGAGGCAAAGTCAGTAGGTGATGCTTTTGTTTTCTTTTGTTATATATGTGTCTTCGGATTTTTGACAAAATTTTCCGTGATTTGTCAGTTTTTTTAAAGCAGAGTAGAAACATTTCAAGAGAAGATATTTCGAGTAGATAAATATAGTAATTTCTCCATGTAATTATTCAATGTTGAGGGAAAATATTTTAAAATAGAACAAACTTGAACATTTACAAATAAATAGTACCATTTCACAGGTGAAGATGAGCAGGGAGTTTGATAATGTTGATATCAACTAATTTATTTCTTTCATTAATCAAGACAAAAGATAACCTCCCCTTCCATGCTGCAACATGGAAGTAGTTTGTGAGGTGGAGAGTAAAATTTCAATTTGACGGATAATCTTTGTTATACTAACATACACTGTCAATCTTGACCTTCAAAGTTCTCTGATATAGAAGCTGATTTCAACTTCAGCCTTTGTTCAGACATAGTGACAATCATATTTAAGTAGCAAAAGTTATTTTAACATTGCAATTGTTAGAATTTAGGGATGTCCATGAATCAAGGGAAAGGGGGATGTTTCTATGAAGAGAGATTTACCCTAACACATCCCTGGCCCCTCCCTGTTTTTAAGTCACTCTGCCCCACAAAACGTGGCATGCCCCACAAAACGTGGCATGACCCACATGATTGGTGAGTTTTCAAGCACTACCTGGCACAAATGACTCTCTCAGCTCTTCTTCCTCTTGAGAACCTTCATCCTCAGCACATCCAGGGGCTGTCTACCAGAGATGAGTGGGAGGGGCATATTAGTTTCCTGAGGCTGTTATAACAAATTACTTCAAATTTAGTGCCTACAAACAGCAGAAATGTACTCTCTCACAGTTCTGGAGGACAGAGTTCAAAATTTAGTTTCACTGGGCCAAGATCAAGGTGTCAGCAGGACTGTACTCCCTCAGAGGCTCTAGAAGGGGGAATATTCCCTGCTTCTTCCAGCTTCTTTGGCTGCTGGTATTCCTTGGCTTGTGGCTGCATCACTCCCACCACTGCCTTTGTGGTCACATTGCCTTCTCCTCCTCAGCCTGTCTTATATCCCTCTGCCTCTGTCTTACAAGGACACTTCTCATGGCATTTAAGGCCCACTTTGATAACCAGGAAAATCTCTCCATCTCAACATCCTTAATATAATCACATCTGCAAAAACTTTACCAGTTAACATTCATAGGTGCCAGGAATTAGGACCTGATATTTTTGATGGCTATTATTCAGCCCACTACAGAGGGGAAGCCTGCACCGTCCACTCTGATCAGGACAGACCAGGAATCTCCCAAATTCTAGTCCATTTATCCCACAGACTAAGTTATATTCTCCAATTTAACTTTGTCCATAATAAAGCTAGTATTTAGTCTCCTAATCGTTCTCTTCTCGGCATATTTAGAACATAGACATGGAAGAAGGGTGCTACTTATTAGGGGTGTCTTAAAACTTAGTGGGAGAAATGAGATAAAAATAATGGTATAGATGATCACAGGCAGACTACTTGAGAAACACCCTTTTACCATGTACCACGGTGAAGAGGTAGAGAAGCAAAAACAAAATAAGGTGAGGGAAGGGGAGGCAGAGCATGGAGATGTAGACTTAATTCAACCACTGTGTGCACGTTCATTATGCACAATGGGGTATCTACATATGGCACCTGAAAAATATCACTGAATTAATAATTTAGATCGTGATTATGCTTCTAATTTCCTACCGTATTCTACTAAATAGACATTGTAATGAAAAGCATATTTTATTTACAATTATAGTTTATGAACCCAAATGTAAACTGACAGTAATGAGAAGATGGTGTCACTAAATCCATTTTAATGTAAATTGCCACATTTAAAATATTCTGAAAGCAGGAAGGGCAGTTAATGAACCTAGTACTGATATCCTTGTCAGATATGCCTGGCTTAAACCCTCATCTTCTGTTACAGAGTGCTTGATGATCACCTCCTCATCGTTTAAGTGTTTATTGTTTCTCTTCCTGGTACTCTAATTATAACAGTTTTTCTTCCCTCCCTTCCACCCCTCCCAGCTATCAGCAAACCTGGTTTGAATTAAAAAGGAGCAACTCTGGCTGTAAACACAAATCTGTCTCCCAAGCAAGAGCTCACTTGCTGTGTATATAGCAGAGAAAGCAATGAGGTAACAAGGGTAATTATAACCTGAGCTGCCTGGTGTCACTGCAGAGAGGGCTTGTCAACATTTCACTGTGCATAATAATACCACTGCCTCTGCTGATATGAAACACCAGGTGTTAGGTTCTTGGACAGCTTTAGGTCTAACAGTGCAACTTTTAATTGAAGACTCTGCTACAAAATGCTGTGCTTAGTGCACAGTCTTTTTTCCCCCTGGTAGGGACCACTCTAGAATTGGGAGCTACTTAAAGCTAAGGCATTAAAAAGGAGCCATGAGAGGAATGATTCAGACTCAAGGTGAGAAAGTGAAAAAAGCAAGTTTATTCAACAGTTCTTTCTTCTTTTTTATTTCTTCCCTCTAAAACATGTTATCTTGCTGGTATTTTAGCTTGTGTTACCCAGAGACCTACAACACTTTTATGAAATTTTCATAGAAACTAGAGAAAATAATGAAGAGGTCAAGGCTCACCTTTAAATTCGTAGAAAAGTGAATGATTTGGGGGGAAATAGTTGCAAGTCCTGTCACATTTGAAGTCCTCATCTTCTGAATATATGAAGAACCTTTAGAACTTGAATAGATAAATATGAACAACCCAGTAGAAAAGTGAGCAACAAACATGAATAGACACTGAGTACAAATAAACATCAATGTAAAGATGCTCAGCCTTATTGGTACAAAGAGAAATGCAAATTAAAATCACACTTAGATACCCTGATGAGAGTACAAAGTGGTTCAGACGCTGTAGTGGGGGTGTATTCATTTTTTGTTGCCGCTATAACAAATAACCATACCTTTAGAGACTTAAAACAAGACAGATTTATCATCTTGTAGTTCTGTAGATTTAGACATCGCACAGAGGTCTCACAGGGCTAAAATCAATGTGACGGCAGAGCTGTGTTCGCTACTGGACATGCCAGAGGAAAATCCATTTCTTTGAGGTTCTAGAACTGAGGGTCCCTATTTTCTTGCTCGTTCGAGGTGTTGGTAAAATTTGGTTTCTTGTGGCTGTCAGCTGAGGGTCATTCCCTTCATTCTTTGACTCATGACTCTCTTCTTCCATCTTCAAAGATAGCAATGGCAGGTCAAGCCCTTCTCATATCACATCTCTCCCACGAGTTTATCTGCCTTCTTCCTCTTCCACTTTTAAAGACTCGTGTGATTATATTGGGCCAAGATAATCCAAGATAACTTCCCCATCTTAAGATCCTGAACCTTAATCACATCTTCTAATTATCTTTTGCTGTGATAGGGGAATATATTAACAGGTTCCAAGGATTAGGCTATGGACTTTTTTCTTCTCTTTTTCAACTTTATTGAGGTATAACTGACAAATGAAATTGTAAAATATTTAAAGTGTACAACATGATGATTTGATATACGTGTACATTGTGAAAGGATTCCCCTAGGATATGGACATCTTTGAGGGACCATTATTCTGCTTACCATAATTTTCAGCATCTACTTCAGGGCAGTTTTTCAGCATCTACTTCATTACAAGTGTATTTATCCTTGACTCAATAATCCCACTTCTGGAAATGCATTTTACCTATATAACCGTGCACAAACAAAAATAGCTTCTGTGCTAACTTATTCTTGGTAGTACAATTTAATCATATCAAAAAAAAATCCCAAATGTTTACCACTACGAGACTGATTAAACTATGATATATCCTCTTACTGCAGCTATAAAAATGGTATAAATAAACTTTGTATTGTTGTAGAAAGATCTCCAGAATATATTACTAAAAAGCAAGTTTATAATAATATATATGTGTGTACATACAGTATGCTACCTTCAGTTCAAGAACCTAATATTGACATTTTTGTAAGACATGCCTAGCTTAAACATTCATATGTATGTATATATATATGTATATATATACTGTCTTTATAGTTTATCGATAACATAGTCTATATACATATAGACTTTTTATAGTTATTAATAAACAAAGGAACATGGCATAAGAAACTAATAGAAGTGAGATTACCTATAGGGCATAGATGGTCAGAAAAAGTTAAGAACAGGACAATGGTGCAAATATGATTTATCAATAGACCACTTCTTAATATAATTTTGACATTTGAACCCTTTGATTGAATTACAGTTAAGTCCCCTACATACAAATGAGTTCCGTTCCACGAGTGCGTTTGTAAGTCCAATTTGTTCGTAAGTCCAATTTGTTCTTAAGTCCAACAAAGTTAGCCTAGGTGTACCTGACTAACACAATTGGCTATATAGTACTGTACTGTAATAGGTTTATAATACTTTTCACACAAAAGTAAAGTACACAAAAGCACAACCACTTGTAGAGGATGCCTGCACATGACAACGTATGCCAGACACGTGAACTAACTTATGTGATTGGACATGCGAACAAACGTTCACATCTTTTTTGCAACTTGAAGGTTCATATGTAGGGGACTAACTGTACTTATACAGAAATATAGCATTAAAGTAAAAAATAAGTTTAAAAAACTCAAAAAAGCCACGGGAATTAGGGAAATGGAACATTGTTTTGCATCAGAGTAGCTTTATTTTTGTTAATTTATGCATTAAGATGCATCTTACATAAGTTAATGGGGGACAGGAACACTAGTTGACATGGAAGTTTGTTTATTATTAAAGTTAGGGGAAAATGGTCAAATATAGAATAATCAATAGGAATTTTTGTACCCTTGGGAATAATGTGAGTTTAAAATAAAATGTTTTTCCACAGTAAATGTTTAAGTGGTTGAATGTCCACTGATAGTTTTTCTCCCTTCCTAATATTTCCTGTGCTTTTCAGTTCCTATAAATCCCATTCTTTTTAAGAAGGTAAATGTCATTAATTACAAATTTCAGCCTGGCATGAGCTTTTCAGTTTCTGCAAAGCATAAGAAAAGCAGGTGAACCGAAGAACAGTGGTTCTGTACCCAGATCCACTACTGGTGTCAGTACCCTAAATATCTCCAGTTTTGTCAGTGTCTACCCTCAAAAATGAACCAATGTAAGGGTACATACTGATAAAAAACCTCTTACTTCAGTGGTGCAGTCTGAAACTACTTATAAGGGGTGCAGGATTTTTATATCACCTTGGTTTCCTACAAGCCTTCAAAGGACAGAACCTACAGGAAAAACATACGGGTTCTTAGTCATTTTTTGCCTCTCAATGATGTAGTAAAACTCCAAAATGCATCACAATCTTAACACAGTTGAGAGTATTGTCATAGGGTGTAGGAATTACATGATTTATATTTTCTTCTTTGAAGGTATATTTTCCAAATAAATATATGTTACTTTCTGATCAGGAAGAGGATTATATGATATTTAAATATTCATTGTAAATATCTCACTCTAGCTTTGTATGACTCTTTCATACCCTACAATAATTAAAAAACTATCCAGTGTTTGTCCAACAATCGTGCCTATCAAGTTTATGAAATTTAGCTTCATTACCTGATTCCATTCCTTCTCATTACCCTCATCAGCCTGCTGCCTGTGATGCTTTGCTCTCCATCATACTCAAGAATGTCTTAAAAGTGAAATCAAGAAGGGCTGTGTGTGTGTGTGTGTGTGTGTGTGTGTGTGTGTAAAAGAGTGAAGGAGAAGACCTAGTTTCCTGTGAAAAACACACCCTACAAAACCAACATATCTCCCACAGGCGAAAGAAGGAAAGAGAAAATCATGTGATCAATTGTCGTTTGTTAATAAAATGTCTCATGGTTTGCAATATACCATCATTTATGTGTACTTACTTCTTTATTGATTGATTGATTACAAAACCAACCCTCTGGGCCTAAGGAACACAGGTTCCTGCCAAGGATTCAGCTTAGCATCAGCCTGGTTGCTCAGACACCTCCTTCATTTTTAAGTCAGAAAAGCATCCCCTCCACATAACATTTTCTTTAGTTGTATTAAAAATATAATTTAATGCAGGTTGTTTGAAGCATCTGTCTTCATAGGATAACATTAGAAAACTGCTTCTGAGGAGGATTTGGGCATTCACAGGGTGGCTGTACTTATATTAAGACAAGTAGGAATTTCTCTAAGAACTTAAATAGGGCCCGTATATAATCTACCTATGTTTAGAATTTTAAAAGTCCTATATACCATATACACATTTGTACACATAAATAGCTTTTTTTGTATAGGCCTGTGATGACCTTTATAAAAATAAATTACCAGTTTGCAGTTTTATCATTCTACTTAAGACTCAAATTTATGAAATTTATTGGGATTCCAGGTTAGACATCAGTGTGAAGGTGCTGTTCACAGTGTATCCTAATGGAAAAAAAATGGTCAAGATGTGTTCAGTATATTGAGCTTCTTACCCTCATTATAGCAAAGAGAACTAGACATTGAAATTGGGATGGATAGGGGGAAATAGACAAGCTTTATTAGATGTGAAAAATCCTTTTCCCCTCGATTTTATCCTTTAGGGAAACAAATAGAAAAACCTCATTAAGTCAATATGAGTCTAGTCACAATGGTTCACCATTCTAAGTAGCTCTAAATCCCTAGCCAAATAGATACCAATCCTGTTGTTTAATTAAAACATCAAATAACCCATTCTGGTCCAGATATTGGTGATCCATGCTTTTCAAATTAGTGAAGTTTTCCTGGTTGCTTGAGATTTTAAATAGTGAAAACAGAATACCAAACAGTATAATCCCTATCTGCTCAGAATGTCCATCAGTTTAGATACATGTGCTCAAGCATATATACACACACAGGCACCTACACAAACATATACAAACATTGAAATTACTTGAGATTGCTTCCCAAGTCAGTTAGATAATCAATCGCTGAAGCTCAAAATGTCAGAGTTAAGTGAAGAAAGTCAAGCAGATGGAAGTCTGTTGCCATTGTGGCAGTCAGGAAGCCACAGAGAAATAACAGACTTTTATGCAGTTTGTAAAAATGGGAAAGAGAAATTTCTTTTTTACTAAAAAGTCAAAAGTTACAGAACATGTGACCCCCAGCTTAATTCTGGATCAATCATCTGATAATTCCACTTTTATGATCCTCTCTGAGATAGACTTCACATTGTAAATCACACGAGGATCTGCTCTACCAAACTGCCCAGCACTAGCTCTCTGGCTTACTGCTGGAAATGAGCATAAAGGCTTTCTGTTACATCACTGAATCTACTTGGAACAAAACCTTTGTGAACTCAGGAAGGTCAAAAAGAAGTATCACAAAGGAAAGCTTGGGTGAACTTTCCTAAACTTCAGAGGTACTTGAATTTGGTTTATAATTACCTTTTTGAAAGAGGATCAAATAAATTTTTTATTTTTCTACTCCATCAAGACTACAAGTAGATCTTCACAGCACAAAGCAAACTACGCGTGCCCTGATTCGGACACAGTTTGCTTGTGCCTATGACTAGCCTCGTGCCTAGACCATAGCAGGCATCCATAAAGGTGCTGGGTGGAGTGCAACTTTTGCCCCAGTTACACACAGTTCTATGTCATTTTCTGCCTTTAATTGGCTGCATAGAATTGGTTTCAATATCAAATAAGCCTGAAAATCCAGAATATTCTTCTACTGTCATTCCTTTCTTTTATTCTGGTCTGTTTTATAAAGCAGCAAATGTTTGAGAACTAGTGCCAGGCATTAGCTTATATGTTGGAGTTACAGGGTGTGTAAGATGAGTCCTTGACCTTAAGAATTGACATGTACACACTGCTGTATTTAAAATGGATAGCCAACAAGGACCTACTATATAGCACAGGGAACTCTGCTCAATATTCTATAACAACCTAAATGGAAAAAGGATTTGAAAAAGAATACATACATGTATATGTTTAACTGAATCACTTTGCTGTACACCTGAAACTATCACAACATTGTTAATCAACTATACTCCAATATAAAATGAAAAGTTTAAAAAAATGTACCAACTATTGGGTGGGGAGCAGTCACAGGCTTTTTATCAAGTGCTAAATTAGTAGTGAGGCCAGTTTTGGGAAACTTTGGTGGGACACTTCACACAGATGTCACCTCTCCCCAGGACACCCATTGGTGAACCCCTGAAGAATCTGATTCACTGTCTCTCTCTTGTATACAGCTTTAATGCATTGATTTTATGGCAAAATAACAGAAAACTGCCAAACACGTTATTTGGTGAGTATAAGAAATGAGTATATTGTACTACCACAAGAGAGGCACTGGATAGGACTATGCATTGAGTTACTTTTTAACCTTTTTTAAAAAATTCTGGTTTTCAAGTCAGTAGAAGAGTCACTTCTCTATCAGGAAGAAAAAAGGCTATTTAGTTGCAACTACAACTAAATGTTTCTGATTCAGTGGTTATACTTTTCCCTGAGTCTAATTTGAGATAACTCACAGTTACCTACTGCAAAATTACACTGTGTTTAGAGCACAGAGAAAAAACATCTGTATTTAGTAATGGAAGTGGAAAGTTTTTACAAAAATATTAATAAGTTAAATTTATATATAAATATTTGAAGTGTTGGAATAAAAATGAATAAATAGTATTTTGCATGTTTATTTTATCTGATGCCCCAATGAAGAATGAATTTCTTCAAGTATGAGATATTAAATTACTGAGATTTCTTATTTTTCACTACCAAGGCCACTGTTACATTGGTGGGGGGTTTTGTTGTTGTTTGGCTATTGAATTATTTGACTCTGCGCTGTTTACTGAGGCAGATAATAGGGTGTGTATAATATTACTAAAAAAAACCCATATTCTTGTATATAAACGCATGTTAAGTTTACAAAGTTCGGGATTTTTGTTTGTTAATACATTTTACATATAGTAGATGCTAGGAACAAGCCTAGAATTGCAAAGTACCATAGAGATCTGTTGTTACCGGTGCTTTGTGTAAGCTATCATGTGTCCTGAATCAGGAAAAATAAGTGTAGATCGGTCTGTTATTAGATTTATCACATGCTTTCTCTTCCTGCGTCAGCCACCCATTATCTGCAAGGGATGTATTGCAAGCTGAGGGAGGAAACCCAGCAACGGGAGTGTTAGGCTTCTTTTAACACTTTCTAGAATTCAAATGTCAGTGTGCATTTGAAGTCCTGATCTTGAGAAACCAAGTGATTTTTTTCTCTGATATTTAAGAATCACTTTTGTACTGGCTTTCACTACTGTATGCTTGCTGACATATAATTACAATAATTAAAACCTATTAAATGTTTACTAGCTGCCAGGCCTGAGACCAAGTTTATTACAAGCATTTGTTTTTATTGTAGACATTCGTTATATTTAACCTTCACAACTCAGCAAGTTAGGTACTATTACTCACCTCATTTTACAGATGAAGAAAGTGGAGTTTAAAGAGGTTAAGTAACTTGCCACAAAATCACGCAACCAGTAAGTGGCACAGCATGTATTGGAAGCCTGAGCTTACTGATTTGGAGCCTTTGTTCTTCACCTCAATAAAACTCTGCTTAAGAAAATAATTCCTTGCTGATAAAACGAGGGGGAAAAGACTATACCTGCCCACAAGAAATAGTTAAAGTTAAGTTCACAGTTTAAGTGAACTTTAGGAAGAAAAAGCAGCTAGTGTTCTCATCTAATTTACCAATACTCTATCTTTTGCCACTGGTTTGATAAATGTCAAAAAATGGGGGGGAAGCACTGTAGGTATTGGGTATTAGGGATAATCATGAATTTGAAAATCTGTTCATTTCTACCTAAATTAAATCTTGACTTTTAATGTATTTTGAATGGTAGGACTAAATTTGCCTATGAATTTTCAAATGCAAAATACATATTTGCATGTATGTCAGCAAAATAAGGCCTTAACTTTTAGATTTATATAGTCAAAGCTGTTTGCATGTATACGTTGCTAGCCAGGTATCTTTAATGTTTTTTATTATGTAACATTTGATACCTACAAAGGAATGTGTATAACAAATATATATACTACAAAGCATATAATTAAAAGAAACACCAGTGATGCCACCAGCAAACCTAAGACCTACAGCCGTGCTAACCTCACTGATGGCAAGGGTACCTAGCTCTGTGCCCCTTTTCCATGCTTCTTCCAAATCCCTGCCCCAAACACATCACTACCATCCTGAATTTGGTTTTATCATTTCCATCTCCCTGCTTTTTTAAAATTGAGGTATAATTGACATAGAACATTATTTTAGTTTCAGGTATACAACATAATGATTCAATACTTGTACATATTGCAAAATGATCACTATAATAAATCTGGTTAATATCCCTCACCATGCATAGTTACAATTTTTTTTTCTTGTGATGAGAACTTTTAAGATTTACTCTCTTAGCATCTTTGAAATATGTAAGACAATATTATTAACTATGGTCACTGCTATATATTATTTATTTTATAATTGGAAGTTTGTACCTTTTGACCACCTTCATCCATTTTGCCCACCCCCATCCTCCAGCTCTGGCAACCACTAATCTGTTCTCTTTATCTATGGGCTTGGTTTTTTGCTTTTGGGGTTTTTTAGATTCTACATGTAAGTGATATCATATAGTGTTTGTCCTTATCTGTCTGACTTATTTCATTTAGCATAATGCCCTCAAGGTCTATCCAAGTTATCACAAATAGCAAGATTTCTTTCTCTTTTATGGCTGAATAATATTCCTGTGTGTGTGTGTATTTTGCATGTTCTTCATCCACTCATGGACACTTAGGTTGCTTCCATGTCTTGACTATTGTAAATAATGCTGCAATGAATATAGGGGTGCATATATTTTTTGAAGTTATTATTTTCATTTTCTTTTTATAAATACCCGGAGGTGGAATTGTTGGATCATGTGGTAGTTCTATTTTTAAGTTTTTGAGGAACCTCCATACTGTTTTCCACAGTGGCTGCATCAATTTATATTCCCACCAACAGTACATGAGGGTTCCCTTTTTTCTACATTCTCACCAACACTTGTTATTCCTTGCCTTCTTGAAAATAGCCATTCTAATGCTGTAAGGTGGTATCTCATTGTGGTTTTGATTTGTATTTCCCTAATGATAGTAACATTGAGCACCTTTTCATGTATGTGTTGGCCATCTGTATGTCTTCTGTGGAAAAATATCTATGAGATCTTCTCTTCATTTTTTAATCACATTGTTTGGTTTTTTGCTATTGAGTTGCATGAGTTCTTTATATATTTTGGATATTAACCCCTTATCAGATATATGATTTGAAAATATTTTCTCCCATTCAGTAGGTTGCGTTTCATTTTACTGATGATTTCCTTTGCTGTTCAGAAGCTTTTTAGTTTGATATAGTCCCACTTGTTTATTTTTGCCTTAGTTGCCTTTGCTTTTTCCCTTGCTTTTAAAAAAGAATTTCAGCATCCAAGTATGAATTCCCAAATAACATATTGCTTAGTTTTGCTAACTTTTGAATTTTCTAGAAATGGCATTTTACTGCACACATAGGCAATCCATGTGAACTTGTTTATTCATTCACCATTGTTCTATAGATTTATTCTTATTGTTGAAAGTAATTGTGTTTTGTTCATGGCAATATAACCTTCCCTTTTATGAATATAAGAGAATATCAATTATCTTAGTGATAGGCATTTGTTTCCTGTAGTTTGCTTTTATAAATGGTAGTCCTATGAACATAATTGTACATGTTTTCTGTTTGAGTCCACCTGGCTGCTGAAACAAAATACCATAGACTGGGTGACTTATAAACAACAGAAATTTATTACTTACCATTCTGGAAGCTAGAATTCCAAGATAAGTGCGCTAGCATGATTGGGTTATGGTGAGAACCTTGTTCCAGGTTGCAAACTGCCAATTTCTTTCTGTGTCCTCACATGAAAGAAAAAGCAAGGACGATCTCTGGGGTCCCTTTTATAAAGGCACTAATCCCATTGATGAGGGCTCTGCCTTCATGACCTGATTGTCTCTCAAGGGCCCCACCTTCAAATACCATCACAATGGGGATTAGATTTCAACATATGAATTTGGGGGTCGTGGGGGGCGCATTCGTTCTACAGCGTCTCCTAAACATGACTTACCACTATAGTTAGAACATCTTTTTCTAGAGCAACATTTAGAAGCTATTAATGAAAATCCAGTTCCCAAGCTAAGCTTGTTTTTTTATTATAACAAATGCTTGCAAAGTTGCATTGAAAAATGAAACTGTTGTTAAGTGTACATTCTGTTTAGTGTATTTTATAGTCATGAATATTTGCCGAGGAATGATTTAAATATACATACATATATATCTATAACAGAATTGAAAAAAATGCCAGTAAAATTATTTGAACTTTTATAGGTTTTTTGACAAAATAAGAAAGCTAAAGCATTTCATTTGTTTAAAAGGCTATTAAAAGTGTTAAACTCATTCTCGCTTAATAGGAGTCTGTTGTTACTCTCTAGCAAAAGGAATAAAACTAACATTTTAAATATATACATATATATATAGGTAATGGAAATACCATACAAAGCTGGAAAAGACGATAAAAAAACCACTGATAATGCCAAGTTCATTGCTGCAGCTATAGTCTCATCTCCTCCTTTGCAGTTCATTGTTACTGGGATTGGGTTCAAGACCCAGCTATCATTAGGAGAGGAAGAACCTTAGTACCTAATTCAGTGCTCGTAAGACTGTGAAACTTCAGTTAAGTACGTTTTTAAATGAAACATTGATCTAAATTATTATATTGTACATCAGAATGCTTTTCATTGCAAGTGACAGAAAACTAAGCTAAATCCAGTTAGGCAAAAAGGCCAAGTTATTGGGTTATGTTATTAAGAAGTCCTGGGTAAATCTAGCTTCATCTGTGGCTGAATTCAAGATCTCAAACAATGCCATAAGACCTGATCCTTCTCCCAATCTTGGCTCAGCTCTTGTCCCCACTGGCTTTCAGAGCTGTGCTATCCCAGATTCAGGTCAACAGGAAAATGGACACACATTTCTGTCATCAATCCCTGCCAAATATCCTGCATTTCACTGGCTGACTGAGTCACACAAGCCATCCCCAAATCAGTTTCTATAGCCAAGAGAATACACGACTCTGATTGGTCAAGCCCTGCTTACCTGCCCACTTCTGGCAGGGAAGAAGTCAAACTTAACCAAAACATTAAGCTGAGCCTGATGGAGAATGTGATTCTCCAGGGAAATATGGGCGTATGCATCTCAGAAGAGCATTGAAGAGATACTGAGTGGCTGACTTTCACTCCAATTTAAAAATTTTTTCTGGGCTTCCCTGGTGGCGCAGTGGTTGAGAATCTGCCTGCCAATGTAGGGGACATGGGTTCGAGCCCTGGTCTGGGAAGGTCCCACATGCCACAGAGCAACTAGGCCCACGCGCCACACTACCGAGCCTGTGCATCTGGAGCTTGTGCTCCGCAACGAGAGGCCTCAACAGTGAGAGGCCCGCGCACCATATTGAAGAGTGGCCCCCCCACTCGCCGCAACTAGAGAAAGCCCTCGCATAGAAACGAAGACCCAACACAGCCAAAAATAAATAAATAAATAAATAAAAACAAATAAATAAATTAAAAAAAAATTTTTTCTGGTCCTACAGTATTTTATTCCAAATTCTAAATCTCATTCCTAATTACCTTTCTCCTTCTTGTTGCTTTTGGTGCAGTTATTTTATGGTCTTGAAGTGGAGGGAGCTTGATTTGGGTGCTCAGCGTCACCCTCCACACTGTCATTACCAATAAGTATATTCAGATAAGTATATTCTTTCAGCATCACCCATTACAGCAGTCTGCATCTGTAGCAAGGAATCTGACATTCTTGTACTCTCCCTCTAGCAAGTTTGAAGGGAATAGTTATGTCATTCAATAGATTCAGAATGTCCCAAAGCAAGTTGTAAGCATTTTGCACTCAAGATTGCTCTTAAGTTAGCTTATAATTATCACAGCTCTAGTTTCAATTTTCTTTCATCCTCACAAAATTCTGTTATCATTTCAGACCAGAGGAGATCTACCCTCTTCACACCCAAACAGTTTAAAATATGACAGTATACTGTGGCTAAAATGACTCCCTTCAAAAACAGTCCTCATGCACTGATACTTCCACTGGCTCATTCCTGTGAAACACATATGAAATATATGGTCATTAGTTACAGGAACCAATTTAAATGATAGTGTTTTCAAATGGCCAACATCAAGTAAACTTAGGGAGTAAACATCATTGCAACATGGTAAACAAGCTCTGAAGTGCAGCTGAGTGTGAAGCTGATTATGAAGGGACAGAGCTGGTGGGTACAGGGTAAGAAACCAATCTACTGCCAGATAATAATATAAAATTCTCATACAGTGCACTCCATTACTTCTCTTTTAGTTCTGCTGCCACTGTCTACTGCAAGTTAAAAAAAAAAAATCCCTGTGCTCTTGCTGGTATGTTCAATGTCCATTAAAAGCAGGGAAAGTTATCTTACATGGGGGAGGATGGACATGAGGATTTGGTGTGTAGCTGGATAGCTCTGTAAGGTATAAATAGGGACATGAGGACTGTTCTACTATTGCTATTAAGTATATTCAAATTCAGAATATCACAGATTCATTAAACAAACTAAAGCTAGCTGCTTTTATAAACTTCATCAATAGAAGCTCATTTTTTAAAACTCAGCCTTTATCTCCTAGTATTAAGCATATTTTTAAATAGTGCCATAATACTTAGAACACTTTAGAAGAAAAATCAATGCCAAGTAACATTTGATAGGCACTGAATATACCAAGCACACAACAGACTTTGCATATTTGAGTTGGTATGAAATGGTAAGAGGGAAGTTTGTCTCTTCCCTGGTGGCGCAGTGGCTAAGAATCTGCCTGTCAATGAAGGGGACACGGGTTCAAGCCCTAGTCTGGGAAGATCCCACATGGTGCGGATGAGCAAATAAGCCTATGCGCCACAACTACTGAGCCTGCACTCTAGAGCCCGCAAGCCACAACTACTGAGCCCGTGTGCTTCAACTACTGAAGCCTGCGCACGTAGAGCCCATGCTCCACAACAAGAGAAGCCACCACAATGAGAAGCCCACACACCACAACGAAGAGTAGCCCCTGCTCACCGCAACTAGAGAAAAAAGCCTGTGCTCAGCAACCAAGACCCAACACAGCCAAAAGTAAAATAAATAAAATAAAATAAGTTAATTTAAAAAAATTTTAAATTGACAAAGGGGAAGGAAAAGATTTCCAGCAGAAAGCATTATATGCAGAGAAATGAAAATATATGGCCCATTTTAAAAGTAGCAAGTTAAGGAGTGGGAGAAGGGGAAGGAGTAGGAAGAAATGGAGCTAAAAATACAACGTAGGCCTTATTTGCTTTAAATATAGAAAAGTAAGACAAAGAAACCAAATAATGGATCATAATCTCAATATCAAATTAACCTTGTTGACAACTTTCTAAATAAAATCACAGATATATATATAGGTTATTAAAATCATGAATTTATTGGGGAGACTAAAATACCCTGTTTTCAGATTGCTAAAGATACATAAAGATAAAAGAAGAAAGTAAAATCACCCACTTTATCATCTCTGAAGTCTTTCCCCAAAGGGAATTACTATTAATAGTTAATCTTGAGTTTCCTTTAAAAATAGTGTTTTGAATAATTTGAATTTGTACATAAAAGAAATCATATTCTACATCTTGTTCTGCATCTTGCTGGTTTTTTGAGTAGATTATGACATATTTCTGGGATCTTCCCACGGCAACATATATAGACCTAACTCAGTAATCTGAGCAACTGAATAGTGTTTCATTGTAGGGTTGAAACAATTTAACTGATTTGATTGATGAATGTTTGGGTAGTTTCTGGAAGTTTTGTGTTAATTACAATATTATTTACATAAATGTCTTGGTATATAAATATCTTGGCCAAATGGCTCTCCAGAATCTTTCCAACAATATATCGTTCCATCAACAGTTTATCAAACATTTTATTCTCATAAACCTAGTAGCCTTGGGTATCATCAAACCTTTTAAATTTACTAATGTAATAGGAGAAATTTTTGTGTCTTGATTATTTTATTTTTATTTCTTTTAAGAAGAGTATGATTAAGCATCTTTTCATAATATGTCTAGCCAATTTTGGATATAGGTTTTGAAGAAATTTTTTATACTATACTAACAGCTTTAAATGTTTTCCTGGGACTGAAAGTTTTTGTGTCATTAAAAGTTAAGTCTTGATAAAGCCTGGATGATAAATATATATATAGCTGACCAAAAAGTTCATTTGGGTTTTTCTGTAACATCTTACAGAAAAACCTGAATGAGCTTTTTGGCCAACCCAATAGAAGAAGAAATGACTGAACTATATTTTATTATTCTTGTCATTTTGTTTTATTATGCTTTAACCTATATTCTTAATTACTATATTAAGTTTACTCTTGAGGCATATAGAATAACAGTTATTTGGATGGGGAGTCAGTCCTTCAAGATTTAGTATTAACCTACCCAAGAAAATTAAGAGGGTAAGTGTGGAAGCTCTCATGCATGGAGTACCAATGGTGGGAAAGGTGCTACCATATATTTAGCCACATAAATTCACTGAAATCCGTATGCTTATTAATGATTTCTCAACAAATGTTTATTTCTTCTGATTAAATCAACCCCATTATTTGAACTACTAAAAAAGGGGGTTTGGTTAAGAACAATAGATAACTTTATGTTGTTCATATATTCAAATATTTATCACACCCTGATTCTATAACAACAATATGGGTCCTTTGTCATCACTGTATTGAGTGGCAATAGAAACTCAGAAAGATTAAACAGTATTTCCAAAGGGACACAGGAGTCCTCATTGCAGGTATTTGGGTAGGTCCTGCTGCACCAGGCATAACAGAACCCACAGCAGGCTCTGGCCCTTATATGTCACTCTGTAATCATGCACTGTGACTTCATTGTAACACCAGGTCTTACAGGCAGGCTGTACTTCAGCATTTCTTAAGAAGCATTGGCTGTATTCTGTTAACATCCTGTCTCATTGACCCCCATACCACCATTAAAACATGCATTTATATTCAAAAACAAGTACCCTGTTTGCCTATATGACTACTAGAAACAAATCTGCATTCTCAGTCACAGTATTGTTTTGGAAAGTGTCAACATAGGATATCGACAATTTTCAGAGAATAGATCAATCAGGAGCAGAAAAGAATTATTCCTGCCAGAGACACTATTTCCTTTTGTAAATCTCTGTTTTTGCAGACAGGCAGGAAGAGTCTGCTCGGGGACCACATGCTTGCCTTCAGTTTGCCCTCTGTTTAATTCAAAGATTGCTCCTCTTTTTGAGGTAAATAACCACGACTTAAACTGGACTTTAAGGGAATATTTTCATACCATATTGTCTAGTCAGACTCATGAATTTTGAGTTTTGGTTCTGTTCTGTTTTGTTTTTCCATAATGAGCCACATTCAACATGACTGGCATTCACAAAATAACAATGAATTGTACAACTTATGCTCTGATAGTTATCCTGATAAGGTTATTTGGATAGAAAATCCAGCTATGTTAAATGTTAATGATGTTGATATCTCTCTCCATGGCCTCCAACTCGTTAGTCTATTAAAATCTTATTTGTGGACTTAAACCTCATGAATTTATTGAAGAGACTAAAATACTCAGTTTTCAGATTGCTAAGCAAGAATTCTCCTTTTTCTCTTTGCTTTCCTTTTCTCTAGATTTGTAATCCAAAAATCAGAGAAGCCAAAACCTCATCACTATGGAGATATTCACATGCCTTGTTCTTTTTCTCTGGCTCTGGAAAAGAAGTCTGTGCAGTGCACACAACAGTGTAATTGACTCTCTGGTGCAGCTGCCATTGGGTCTTTCGTATAAGAAATCATATTAGCCTTCCTTTTAAGTGTGTTCAGGGTAATAAGTCATCCTTGACATTCACCATTCATACAACAAAATGTCTGTGTTACTAAATCAGCCCCAAGCTTATCAAATAATTAATACCAGATTTGTAAGTGACACAGATGATGTCAGGTTTTTGTATTAAGTAGGACCTTGATCCCCAGCATTTACTGGTTGCAATCCTTTTACTAACAGATAACATCTGCCAATGAGTAATACTTGGTTTCAGGGAAGAACAGCTTTTAGTGATTTTATTCCTATGAAGTTTACTAGGTTGATAACGCTTTAAGCCAAATGCTTTTGTTTAACCACCATAAAGCAAGAAATAGCTGTGCAAACTCTATCACACTTTTTTAAGCCTTGAGGGAGTCACATTTAAGGATAAGAAGACTCCTATTCAGTCCTTGGCATGGACTCACTTCAGAAATCACCAATGAGCTCATTGTCTTTATATTTTGGGTAATATCATTCTGTAGAGTAGGAAGTAGAAAGACATTCTACATCAGGATCAGATAGGAAAGACTTTGAGTTATGAACTGTCATCTATATCACAAAAGAGGGGATGAAAATACTCCCAAATAGCCAAGTTTCTTACTATTGGAGTAGGAGGTCACAGGTGAACAAGGGGGGAATCTACTATGATCTGTGACTATTAGATTTGGAGAACTCACTATCAATTCATGTTTAGCTAAATACAGACACAGATAGTTATATACAGAAATATTTATAAATATGTGGCTGAATTCAAGATCTCAAATAATGGCAATATACATGCAATGTATTTCCTTGCTCTGTCAGCTGAGAGGACATAGAAGAAACAATACCCTAGTAGTAACCAACATTCTAGCACCCAGATCTTTTTTTCTAATTCCGTTCTCCAATAAAAAGAACCAGGCTCCTTGGGTAAATTGCTGATTCTAGGATTTTTTTTTTTTGGAGTATAGTTGATTTACAATGTTGTGTTAGTTTCAGGTGTACAGCAAAGTGATTCAGTTATACATATACATATATTCTTTTTTAGATTCCTTTCTCATATACGTGATCCCAGAATATTGAGTAGAGTTCCCTGTGCTATAGCATAGGTCCTTGTTGATTATCTATTTTATATACAGTAGTGTGTATATGTTAATCCCAACCTCCTAATTTATCCCTCTCCCCCACCTTTCCCCTTTGGTGACTGTAAGTTTGTTTTCTAAGTCTGTGAGTCATTTTTGTTTTGTAAATAAGTTCATTTGTATCTTTTTTTTTTTAAGATCCCACATAGAAGTGATATCATATGATATTTGTCTTTGTCTATCTGACTTATTTCACTTAGTATGATAATATCCAGGTCCATCCATGTTGCTGCAAATTGATTCTAGGATTTGAATAGAAAATATAAAAGATGAGGTTGGAGCACCTTGCAGTGCCAGAAAGTTAGAAAGTGCTAAAAACAAAAACAAAAACTTCAGAATGATGAGGTCATGTCAAAGGGACATAGAGGCCAACTGAAAAAAGTTCCAGATAGCCAAAATTGTAACAATTTGAGAAATGAAATAAAATAGTATTGGATTATAACCCAAAATATAAACATCCATGAATCCATATTGATATAAATAAATGATTGAACAAATAAATGGGGGAGAATAGACAAATCTCCTAGGAAGAAGAATTCCAAGTAATTCAGGTAGGTAATTCATCCTCGAGGTGAAGCATAACTCCCCACTTCCTAACTGTAGGCTGCACGTAGTAACCTCTTTCCAAAGAATACAGTATAGAAAGGGGGGGGAAGCGTAACCTGGCAAACACTACCTCAGCAGTGTAATGAAGTCATCACATCAACAGTGATGAGTCATGTTGATAGCATGTTTTCTTGATATAATGAGATAAGAATGGAACTTGTCCTATGTGGTCTTTGAAAAACCTAGTCTAATCATGAGAAAAGCATCACACAAGTCCTAATGCAGAGATGTTTTACAAAACACTCCTCAAAACTGTCAAGATCATTGAAAATGAAGGAAGTCTAAGAAACTGATAGGCACAAGGAACCTAAGGAAACACAACACCTAAATATTATGTGATATCCTGGATGGAAATCCTGGAACAGAAAAAAAGGATAGTGGGTAAAGAAGGAAATATGAATAAAGTGTGGGCTTTAATTCATAATGTATTAATATTGATTCATCCATTAGGACAAACGAATGTATCACAGTAATATAAAATGTTAATAATTGAGGAAACAGGGCCTATAGCCTATAGGAACTACATACTATCTTCATAGTTTGTCTGTAAAAATCTAATTGAGTTATAACATTTTAAAGTTTCCTAAAAATTTTTTAAAAACACTCCCTAATTTACTCTTTTTATTATTCATATGGACTTTAGTTAGATGTCAATATTTTTATGACATCCAAGCTAAATTATTATTCTCTGATGCCCCATAGGTTCATGAGGTGGTTCTTCTAAGTGCTTTAATCAAAACTTTAATTTTACCCTGAGAATGGTCTTTCCAGTTAGGGAAATAGTTTCTAAGCTGTTCATATGCTGTCATTTTGGTTATTACACTATCTCTGATAAAAGACCACTATAGCTTGACTCTCAGTTTTATTAAAACTCTATTATGATTATCCTTCTAAAAACACTCTAAACTCTGGTCAGCCTCACTCAGAGTGGTAATGAGGGTGGAATGTATCATTGCGAGTCTAATTTTGCCCATTATATTCCTGCCTCTCCATTTATACTAGACTGAAAGTGTTATTTGAGCTAGAAGATCATTCTGTAACCTTCAGATTACTGCTGGGTGGCTTTGGCAGAAAAGGAATTACCAATGCATTAAATTTGGATTAGCTCTGAGAAATCATGCAGATGTATGCATGGAACATTATAGCAGTACTGTCTCCCAGGCACAGCAGAATTGCTTTCATGCAGTTTTAAAGAATCACTTGAGCAACCCTTAAATTGCACACATGATGAAGCTGAGCCAGCATCTTCTGCTTAAAAAAAAAAAAACCCTGCAGCCTAAATCTAGCCTTTCAGGGAATTGTCTTTCAGAGAAACCTGATCACACTGGGACTGCTGCTGAGTGGACTGTTTGGGTTTCAGCCCCGGCATATTAGAGTGCCCTGACAGAGTGACTGCAGAAGTGTCACTTAGACTAATGATTATGAATTATGCAGAGGGTCATATCCTCTTAGTTACAAGTCATTTACACGGTCTCCCTTTAGACTGCCTAGCCTGGTTCAATTTTTTTTTCCTCCTACTAGGAAATAACTCATTGAATAGATGTTCAAAGTTGAATTTATTGACATTCTATTTTTTTTCCATAATGCCAAGCTTGCAAAACAACCAAGTGAAAAAAGCAAGACACTTACCCTCAGTGAAATTATAGCAGTAACAAGTCTCAGGTTTTTTTTTTCCTTAGTCTGTCAGGGTGCTTCCCATTTTGAAGGTCTGACAGTTCTAATATCTCCCCCTCTGTCTCATTCTTCTATCGTCAGTGAAATTGAAAAGGTGGTATAAAAAAGTGTGCAGGGAAAAAAGGGAGAACACAGTTGATGCTGAAATCCACACATCTCAATCTGTAAGATACATACTGTTTCAGTGAACTACTTGGAAGAGGGTACAACAGGAAAACCAGATAATCTCCTTCTTGAAATTAAAAAAGTCTATCAGATTTAACTGTATTCTATAAGTCTGAGGCCTTGAGCCTACACTTAAGATGAAAGAGACAGGTCATAGACAATTCTGTATGTTAAAAGCAGCTTATTAAGCATGACTGCAGAGATGGGTGGAGCACTCAGCTGAAATACAGGGATCTCCTTTTGTGTTGCTGGCTGAACTTAGATTGCAGTGGAAGATATGAAGAGTATTGACCTGTCCCAGAAAGTGAACCATCCATGATTAACTTCAAAGTCATAGGCTATTTTTCACAATAAAGCCAGCCTGGAGCAGGACAGAGTTTTTTCCAAATTGATTGAGCAGATTTTGTATCCAAGAGAGCTAGCTAATCAAGGCAGAACCTCTCAAGACTCCACAACCAACCTCAGGGCCAACAAGCCTTGTTATTGTTGGTATGGCACGTGGTCATTCAGCCACACAAAGTGCCATTCAACACGGACCTCCATCCAGGGCAGCTACCCTGACGGCTAGATTTGAAAGAAGGTCCTTGCCACCAGAAATGACAAGGGCCAAGTAAAGATAACAGGTGGAGAGTGCTCTGGAATGCTGTTCACACTTCCAACAAGATACTTGATGTAGGTGGTAGAATGATACAGTGATGGCTTCCAGCCTCCCCTTTTGCTGTTCCTGAGGGACCTATAGGGTCTACAGAGATTTCTCAGGAGCACAAAAGTGTCCCCGGTAGTAGAGCAAGAAGTTAACTGTCAAACTGCTCCAGGTAAATCTCCTTTCTATTATCCCTGTGTGCCCCCAAAATAAACCCAGAAAAGTTCCCAAAGGACAACTTGTGCCAGAGCAGTGGAGTTAAATGTCACTTAAAAACCTTCCTTGGCAGGATAATTCATTGAGATAACAGCCAGAGAGACTTTTAACACAGAACTCCTCTGCTCCAACACGAAAAATGTTCTCAACCCTCTGAGAGAAAATGGAGGTGCGAGAATGACCTTCGAGCTGACAGCTCGGCTCCTCCCCAGTTCTCCACCCTCCTCTCCCTTCCCTCCACTTCAAGGCCACACTGTCTTCTTGCCCTTCCTCAGACAAACTCGGCTTGCTCCAGCCGGGGGCCTCTGCTTACTAAGCTCTTCCCTCAGGTGACCACCCACAAGGCTTCTTTCCTCACTCGCTTCAGGGCTCAGCTCAGATGTCATCACTGACGCATTCTGTGACCTCCCTGTAACAAATAAAAAACCCCACCCGGACATAAACTGTCCCTTGAACTGCTTTATTTTTTGTAAATAATGCTCTTCTCCCACCACTGCACAGTACATTTTACTTATTTGTTCATTCTTAACTCCTTTGACAAAAATGTCAAATACACAAGTGGCGGGGACTTTGTCTTATTCATTGCTTTATTCCTAGAATTTAGAAAGTGCCTGACATATAGTGGGTGCTCAGCAACATTTATTGAATTAAAAGACTAAGTTTTAATGTGTGTTTTCTGTATGTATTTGCCCCCTCTCAGCCTAACATCCGTCCACCCCCCCATTCCCTCCACACACATATGCACATACACAAACTCAGCTCAATGAGCCTTGCTGTTGATAGAGGTCAGCAAAATGCTCTTGTCAGACAGATCACAGACAGAGTTCTCAGATGCAAAAGACAGAAGTGCTTCTTCCTATCGAAGATAAACAAAAAAAAAAACCTCTTGAGCTCTGAAGTAAGAAGCAGATGTCTGCTACCCTTGGCCTGTGGCACACAGCATTATGGAGCAGACGTATATGGGCCCTGTTCCACGAGCGCTCCCTTGGGCATGTAACTGCAGTTCCATATGGGGAGAGAACCAAAGGATGACAGCAGAATCCATCACGTGTTTTTTGTATTTTGTAATATAGAGAGCTATACAATAAATGGTAAAGACTTCATATTATAGGGTATATGTTCAGTTTAGTTTCATCATCTTTTAAAAATATTTCCAAGTACAGAATATTCTTGTTTGTAAATGCAGATGCTCAGATCAGGTAGACCTTTAAGTGCCCAGAGATGGTGCACTTAGGTGAGTAGCTTGTTCATTCAGAGTTCTGTCTGGATGTGCTTTGTGCTATATCAGCATGCACGTTATTTTGATTAACAGACCCTTCCATGTAAATTCACATACCTGGAAATTATGCCCTAAACCAAGGGTGGAAAGTTGACCTCATCTTACATGACAACTTCAATTCACCAGTATGGCTATGTGGAGGGTTATTCTGAGAAGAATGAGATACTATGTCTGAGCACAACAGAAAAGAAAGTTGTGCTTTCTTTTCTTTTATCCACAGCAGCCCATGTCTGCCATGGATAAAAAGGGGGAAAATGACAAGCATATTGTGCCTTCATTTGCCATCCCTGCTTTAGTTTCCAGTAGCGATTCCAAGCTTGGGAATATACTAACTAGGAGAGTGTTTCAGAATTGGGGAGGGATGAGCACATGTCTGGTGTAACAAGACATATTCAAAAATCACCATTGTATAGATACTTTCATTGGTATATCATTTACTTTGAAATTGCAAATAACATCTGAAAACGTGAGAATTTTAATGCCTGGCAGAAAAAAAAGTGACGTGTTTTTAAATGCTGAGAAACATTGCTCTAGTCTTGATTCATAAATAACTTTCTTCTTGCATCTTGGCAATGAATATAGTTTAGTCTAACAAGCATTAATTGAACACCTATGAGTACGCCACTATGCTGCACACTCTGGTCAGTTCCTACAATCAAAGAGCTTATAATTGCTGAATTAAGTGCACTTTCATGTATTTTTCTTTTATCTTATGGTACTGAAACTCTATACCCATTGAACAGCTCCTCTTCTCATTCCTCCCATCCCCTGACAAACACTATTCTACTTTCTGTTTTTAAGAGTTTGAATACTTTGGACACTTCATATAAGTAGAATCATTTATTATTTGTCTTTTTGTGACTGACTAATTTCATATAGCTTAATGTCTTCAAGGTTCACACATGTTGTAAAATATGACAGAGTTTCCTCTTTTTTAAGGCTGAATAATGTTTCATTGTATTTTATATATATATATATATATATATATATATATATATAATATTTTCTTTATCCATTCATCTGTTGATGCACATTTAGGTTGCTTTCACTTCTTGGCTATTGTGCATAATGATGCAATGAACATGTGTGCAACTGTCTCTTCAAGATTCTGTTTCAATTCTTCTGCATATATACCCAAGAATGAGATTGATGGATCATATGGTAATTCTATTTTTGATTTTTTGAGGAACCTACATATAGCTTTCCATAGAGACTGTATGAATTTACATTCCCACCAACAGTGCACATGGGTTCCAATTTCTCCACACCCTCTCCAACACTTGTTATTTTCTGTTTTTTTGATAGTGGCCATCTTACTGAGTGTGAGGTGATACCTCATTCTAGTTTTGATTTGTGTTTCCTTGTTGATTAGTGAAATAAGAATTTTTTTTTCATGTATCTGTTGCCTATTTGTATATCTTCTTTTGAGAAATGTCTGTCAAGTCCTTGGACCATTTTTTATTAAGTTTTAAGGGATTTTTTGTTATAGATTTGTACGAGTTCCTTATGTATTTTAGAGATTAACCCTTTATCAAATATATGGCTTGCAATATATATGTTTTCTCCCATTCTGTAGGTTGCCTTTTCAGTCTTCTGTTTGTTTCCTTTGCTGTACAAAAGCTTTTTAATTTGATGTAGTCCCACTTATTTGTGGGTTTTTTTGTTTGTTTTTGTTGCCTATGCTTTTGCAGTCATATCTATAAGGTTAATGCCAAGACCAATGTCATGAAGACTTTTCCCTGTTTTCTTCCAAGAAATTTACAGTTTCAAGCCTTAAATTTTTAATCCATTTTAAGTTGATTTTTGTGCATGGTATAAGGTAAGATTCCAATTTTGTTCTCTTGCTTGTGGATATCCAGTTTTCCCAGCACCATTTATTGAAGAGACTTTCCATTCCTGCATTGTATATTATTAGCTTCCTTGTCAAAGACTAGTTGACCATATATGCATGGATTTATTTCTGGGCTCTCTATTCTGTCCCATTGGTTTTTGTGTCTGTCTTTATGCTAATACTATGCTGTTTTGACTACTGAAGTTTTTTTAAAATTAATTTTTATTGGAGTATGGTTGTTTTACAATGTTGTGTTAGCCTCCACTGAACAACAAAATGAATCAGCCATATACATACAGATATGAAGCTTTGTAGTATACATTGAAATCAGCTTTCTTGCCTCCAGCTTTGTTCTTTTTTCTCAGGATCTGTTGGTCTCTTTGTGGTCTTTTGTAGTTCAATATGAATTGTAGAATTGTTTTTTTCTATTTCAGAAAATAATGTCATTGGGATTTTGATAGGTATTGTAATTGAATCTTTAAATTGCTTTTGGAAATATGGGCATTTTAACAATAAGACGTCCAATCCATGTTCATGGGGTGTCTTTCCATTTGTTTGTGTCTTATTTAATTTCTTTCATCAGCATTTCATAGTTTTCAGTATACAAGTCTTTCACACTCCTTGGTTAAGTTTATTTATAAGTGTTTTATTCTTTTTTGATGCTATTGTAAATGGGATTGTTTTCTTCATTTTCTTTTCAGATAGTTTTTTAGTTAGTGTATAGGAACAACTGATTTTTGTATATTGATTTTGTATCCTACAACTTTACTGAATTTATTAGTTCCAACAGTTTTTTGATGGTGTCTGTAGAGTTTTCTATATATAAGACCTGTAAACAGGAAAGATTTTGCTTCTTCCTTTCTTTTTTTTTTTTCATGTCACATTATTTTCTTTTATTTTTTTTCTTTTATTTATTTTTTTATACAGCATGTTCTTACTAGTCATCCATTTTATACACATCAGTATACACATGTCAATCCCAATCTCCCAATTCATGACACCACCACACCCACTTCCCACCGCTTTCCCCCATTGGTGTCCATACGTTTGTTCTCTACATCTGTGTCTCAATTTCTGCCCTGCAAACTGGTTCATCTGTATGATTTTTCTAGGTTCCACATATATGCCTTAATATATGATATTTGGTTTTTTTCTTTCTGACTTACTTCACTCTGAATGACAACTTCTAGATCCATCCACATCTCCACAAATGACCCAATTTCATTCCTTTTTATGGCTGACTGACTAATATTCCATTGTATATATGTACCACGTCTTCTTTATCCATTCGTCTGTCAACAGGCATTTAGGTTGCTTCCATGACCTGGCTATTGTAAATAGTGCCACAGTGAATAGTGGGATACATGTGTCTTTTTGAATTATGGTTTTCTCTGGGTATATGCCCATTACTGGGATTACTGGATCATATGATAGTTCTATTTTTAGTTTTTTAAGGAACCTCCATACTGTTCTCCATAGTGGCTGTATCAATTTACATTCCCACCAACAGTGCAAGAGGGTTCCCTTTTCTCCACACCCTCTCCAGCATTTGTTGCTTGTAGATTTTCTGATGATACCCATTCTAACTGGTGTGAGGTGATACCTCATTGTAGTTTTGATTTGCATTTCTCTAATAATTAGTGATGTTGAGCAGCTTTTCATGTGCTTCTTGGCCATCTGTATGTCTTCTTTGGAGAAAAGTCTATTTAGGTCTTCTGCCCATGTTTGGATTGGGATGTTTGTTTTTTTAATATTGAGCTGCATGAACTGTTTATATATTTTGGAGATTAATCCTTTGTCCATTGATTTGTTTGCAAATATTTTCTCCCATTCTGAGGGTTGTCTTTTCGTCTTGTTTATGGTTTCCTTTGCTGTGCAAAAGCTTTTAAATATCATTAGATCCCATTCGTTTATTTTTGTTTTTATTTTCATTAGTCTAGGAGGTGGATCAAAAAAGATCTTGCTGTGATTTATGTCAAAGAGTGTTCTTCCTATGTTTTCCTCTAAGAGTTTTATAGTGTCTGGTCTTGCATTTAGATATAATCCATTTTGAGTTTATTTTTGTGTATAGTGTTAGGGAGTGTTCTAATTTCCTTCTTTTACATGTAGCAGTCCAGTTTTTTCCAGCACCACTTATTGAAGAGACTGTCTTTTCTCCATTGTATATCCTTGCCTCCTTTGTCATAGATTAGTTGACCATAGGTACATGGGTTTATCTCTGGGCTTTCTATCTTGTTCCATTGATCTATATTTCTCTTTTTGTGCCAATACCATATTTTCTTGATTACTGTAGCTTTACAGTATAGTCTGAGATCAGGGAGTCTGATTCCTCCAGCTCTGTTTATTTCCTTCAAGACTGCTTTGGCTATTCGGGGTCTTTTGTGTATATTTTAAGATTTTTTTGTTCTAGTTCTGTAAAAAATGCCATTGGTAATTTGATAGGGATTGCATTGAATTTGTAGATTTCTTTGGGTAATATACTGATTTTCACTATATTGATTATTCCAGTCCAAGAACACCGTATATCTCTGCATCTGTTGCTATCATCTTTAATTGCTTTCATCAGTGTCTTACAGTTTTCTGCATAAAGGTATTTTGTCTCCCTGGGTAGGTTGATTCCTAGGTATTTTATTCTTTTTGAGCAATGGTAAATGGGAGTGTTTTCTTAATTTCTCTTTCAGATTTTTCATCATTAATGTAGAGAAATGCAAGAGATTTCTGTGCATTAATTTTGTATCCTGTGAGTTTACCAAGTTCATTGATTAGCTCTAGTTTTCTGGTGGCATCTTTAGCATTCTCTATGTATAGTACCATGTCATCTGCAAACAGTGACAGTTTTACTTCTTCTTTTCCAATTTGTATTCCTTTTATTTGTTTTTCTTCTCTGATTTCCATGGCTAGGACCTCCAAAACTATGTTGAATAATAGTGGTGACAGTGGACATCCTTGTCTTGTTCCTGATCTTAGAGGGAATGCTTTCAGTTTTTCACCATTGAGAATGATGTTTGCTGTGGGTTTGTTGTATATGGCCTTCATTATGTTGAAGTAGGTTCCCTCTATAACCACTTCTTGTAGAGTTTTATCATAAATTGGTGATGAGTTTTGTCAAAAGCTTTTTCTGCATCTATTGAGATGATCATATGGTGTTTATTCTTTAATTTGTTAATATGGGGTATCACATTGACAGACATATATTCAATATATATTCATATATTGAAGAATCTTTGCATCCCTGGGGTAAATCCCACTTGATCATGGTGTATGATCCTTTTAATGTGTTGTTGGATTCTGTTTGCTAGTATTTTGTTGAGGATTCTTTGCATCTATATTCATCAGTGATATGGGTCTATAATTTTCTTTTTTTGTAGTATCTTTGTCTGGTTTTGGTATCAGGGTGATGGTGGCCTCATAGAATGAGTTTGTAAGTGTTCCTTCCTGTGCAATTTTTGGAGGACTTTGAGAAGGATAGGTGTTAGCTCTTCTCTAAATGTTTGATAGAATTCACCTGTGAAGCCATCTGGTCTTGGACATTTGTTTGTTGAAAGATTTTTAATCACAGTTTCAATTTCATTACTTATGATTGGTCTGTTCATATTTTCTATTTCTTCCTGGTTCAGTCTTGGAAAGTTATACCTCTCTAAGAATTTGTCCATTTCTTCCAGGTTGTACATTTTATTGGCATAGAGTTGCTTGTAGTAGTCTCTTAGGATGCTTTGTATTTCTGCGGCGTCTGTTGTAAGTTCTCCTTTTTCATTTCTTATCTTATTGATTTGAGTCCTCTCCCTCTTTTTCTTGATGAGTCTGGCTAATGGTTTATCAATTTTATCTTCTCAAAGAACCAGCTTTTAGTTTTATTGATCTTTGCTATTGTTTTGTTTCTATTTCATTTATCACTGCTCTGATCTTTATGACTTCTCTCCTTCTGCTAACTTTGGGTTTTGTTTGTTCTTGTTTCTCTAGTTCCTTTGGTGTAAGGTTAGGTTGTTTATGTGAGATTTTTCTTGTTTCTTGATGTAGGCTTGTATAGCTATAAACTTCCCTCTTAGAACTGCTTTTGCTGCATCCCATAGGTTTTGGATCATCATGTTTTCATTATCATTTGTCTCTAGGTATTTTTTGATTTCCTCTTTGATTTCTTCAGTGAAGAAATCACTTGGTTTTGTAGTAATGTATTGTTTAGCCTGCCTGTGTTTCTGTTTCTTACGTTTTTTTCCCTGTAATTGATTTCTAATCTCAAAGCGTTGTGGTCAGAAAAGATGCTTGATATGATTTCAACTTTCTTAAATTTACTGAGGCTTGATTTGTGACCCAAGATGTGATCTATCCTGGAGAATGTTCCATGTACACTTGAGGAGAAAGTGTAATCTGCTGTCTTTGGATGGAATGTCCTATAAACATCAGTTAAATCTATCTGGTCTGTTGTGTCATTTAAAGCTTGTGTTTCCTTATTAATTTTCTGTTTGGATAATCTGTCCATTGGTGTAAGTGAGGTGTTAGAGTCCCCCATTATTTTTGTGTTACTGTCAGTTTCATCTTTTATAGCTGTTAGCAGTTGCCTTATGTATTGAGGTGCTCCTGTGTTAGGTGCATCTATATTTATAATTGTTATATATTCTTCTTGGATTGATCCCTTGATCATTATGTAGTGTCCTTCCTTGTCTCTTGTAACATTCTTTATTTTAAAGTCTATTTTGTCTGATATGAGTATTGCTACTCCAGCTTTCTTTTGATTTCCATTTGCATGGAATATCTTTTTCCATCCTCTCACTTTCAGTCTGTATGTGTCCCTAGGTCTGAAATGGGTCTCTTGTAGACAGCATATATATAGGTCTTGTTTTTGTATCCATTCAGCAAACCTGTGCCTTTTGGTTGGAGCATTTACTCCATTCATGTTTAAGGTAATTATCGATATGTTTGTTCCTATTACCATTTTCTGAATTGGTTTGTGTTTGTTTTTGTAGGTCCTTTTCTTCTCTTCTATTTCCCACTTAGAGAAGTTCCTTTAGCATTTGTTGTAGAGGTGGTTTGGTGGTACTGAATTCTTTTAGCTTTTGCTTTTCTGTAAAGCTTTTGATTTCTCCATCAAATCTGAATGAGATCCTTGCTGGGTACAGTAATCTTGGTTGTAGGTTCTTCCCTTTCATCCCTTTAAGTATATTGTGATACTCACTTCTGGATTGTAGAGTTTCTGCTGAGAAATCAGTTGTTAACCTTATGGGAGTTCCCTTGTATGTTATTTGTTATTTTTCCCTTTCTGCTTTCAGTAATTTTTCTTTGTCTTTAATTTTTGCCAGTTTGATTACTATGTGTCTCAGCATGTTTCTCCTTGGGTTTATCCTGCCTGGGACTCTGCGCTTCCTGGACTTGGGTGGCTATTTCATTTCCCATGTTAGGGAAGTTTTCGACTAAAATCTCTTCAAATATTTTCTCGGGTCCTTTCTCTCTCTCTTCTCCTTCTGGGACCCCTGTAATGAGAATGTTGTTGCATTTAATGTTCCAGAGGGTGTCTGTCTTAGGCTGTTTTTATTTTTCATTCCTTTTTCTTTATTCTGTTCCGCAGCAGTGAATTCCACAATTCTGTCTTCCAGGTCACTTATCCATTCTTCTGCCTCAGTTATTCTGCTATTTATTCCTTCTATTGTATTTTTCATCTCAGTTATTGTATTGTTCATCTCTGTTTGTTTGTTCTTTAATTCTTCTAGATCTTTGTTAAACATTTCTTGCATCTTCTCGATCTTTGCCTACATTATTTTTTCGAGGTCCTGGATCATCTTCACTCTCATTATTCTAAATTCTTTTTCTGGAAGGTTGCCTATCTCCACTTCATTTAGTTGATTTTCTGGGGTTTTATCTTGTTCCTTCATCTGGTACATAGCCCTCTGCCTTTTCATCTTGTCTGTCTTTCTGTGAGTGTCTTTTTTTTTTCCACAGGCTGCTGGATTGTAGTTCTTCTTGCTTCTGCTGTCTGCCCTCTGGTGGATGAGGCTTTCTAAGAGGCTTGTGCAAGTTTCCTAATGGGAGGGACTGGTGGTGGGTAGAGCTGACTGTTGCTCTGGTAGGCAGAGCTCAATAAAACTTTAATCCTCTTGTCTGCTGATGGGTGGGGCTGGGTTCCCTCCCTGTTGGTTGTGTGGCCTGAGGTGACCGAACACTGGGTCCTACCTGGGCTCTTTGGTGGGGCTAATGGTGGACTCTGGGAGGGCTCACGCCAATGAGTACTTCCCAGAACTTCTGCTGCCAGTGTCCTTTTCCTCACGATGTGACAGAGCCATGCCCTGCCTCAGCAGGAGACCCTCCAACACTAGCAGGTAGGTCTGGTTCAGTCTCCTATGGGGTCACTGCTCCTTCCCCTGGGTCCCAGGGTGCACACTACTTTGTGTGTGCCCTCCAGGAGTGAAGTCTCTGTTTCCCCCAGTCCTGTCAAAGCCCTGCAGTCAAATCCCACTAGCGTTCAAAGTTTGAATCTCTAGGAATTTTTCCACCTGTTACCAGACCCCCCAGGTTGGGAAGCCTGATGTGAGGCTCAGAACCTTCACTCCAGTGGGTGGACTTCTGTGGTATAAATGTTCTCCACTTTGTGGGTCACCCACCCAGCAGTTATGGGATTTGAGTTTATTGTGATTACACCCCTCCTACCATCTCATTGTGGCTTCTCCTTTGTCTTTGGATGTGGGGTATCTTTTTTGGTTAGTTCCAGTGTCTTCCTGTCAATGATTGTTCAGCAGTTAGTTGTGATTCTGGTGTTCTCGCAAGAGGGACTGAGAGCACATCCTTCTACTCTTCTTTCTTTTTTCTTACCTAATTGCTCTGGCTAGAACTTCAAGTACTATGTTGAATACAAGTGATGAGAGTGGGCATCCTTGCCTTGTTCCTGATGTTAGAAAAGAAGCTCTGTTTTCCACCATTGAGTATGATGTTAGCTATAACTTTTTATATTTGACCTTTGTTATGTTGAGATACTTTCCTTCTCTTTTTAATTTGTTGAGAGTTTTTAATCATAAAAGGGATTTGAATTTTGTCAAACCCTTTTTTTGCATCAGTTGAGATGATCATGTGATTTTATCCTCTATTCTGTAAATGTAGTGTATCATGGTATATGATCTGTTTGATGTGCTGTGGGATTCAGTTTGCAAGTATTTTGTTGAAGATTTTTGCATTTATATTTAAAAGGGATATTGACCTGCAGGTTTCTTTTCCTTGTGGTACCTTTGTCTGGTTTTGGTATGAAGGTAAGACTGGCTTCAGAAAATGAGTTTGGAAGTATTCCCTCCTCTTCAATTTTTTGGGAAGAATTTGAGAAAGATTGGCATTAATTCTTCTTTAAATGTTTAGTAGAATTCACCAGCACAGCCATCTTGTCCTGAGCTTTTCTTTGTTAGGAGGTTTTCAATTACTGCTTCAATCTTCATACTAGTTATTGATCTGTTCAGATTTTCTATTTCTTCATGATTTAGTCTTGGTAGGTTATATGTTTCTAAGAATTTGTCCATTTCTTCTTTGTCATACAGGTTTTTGGTGTATGATTGTTCATAGTAGTCTCTTGTGATCCTTTTTATTTCTGTGGCATCATTTGAAATCTCTTCTTTCATTTCTTATTTTATCAATTTGGGTGTTCTTTCCTTTTTTCTTAGTCTAGCCAGGGGTTTGTCAATTTTGCTTATCTTTTAAAAGCTCTTAATTTTGTTGATTTTTTTCTATTTTTTATTTCATTTATTTCTGCGCTTATCATTATTTCCTTTCTTCTGCTAACTTTGGGCTTAGCTTGTTCTTCTTTTTCTAGATCTTTTTTTTTTTTTTTTTTTTTGCGGTATGCGGGCCTCTCACTGTTGTGGCCTCTCCCGTTGCGGAGCACAGGCTCCGGACGCACAGGCTCAGCGGCCATGGCTCACGGGCTTAGTTGCTCCGCGGTATGTGGGATCTTCCCGGACCAGGGCACGAACCCGTGTTTCCTGCATCGGCAGGCGGATTCTCAACCACTGCGCCACCAGGGAAGCCCTTTTCTAGATCTTTGAGGGGAAAATTAGGCTGCTGATTTGAGATCTTTCTTCATTTTTTAATGTAGGTATTTCTCACTATGAACTTCCCTCTTAGTACTGCTTTTGCTAGTTGCCATATATTTTGGTATGTTGTGTTTTTATTTTCATTTGTATCAAGATATTTTCTAATTTCCCTTATGATTTCTTCTTTGACTAACTTGTTTGTTCAAGAGGGTGGCATTTAATTTCCAGTTCATATTTTTTAAATGCTCTGTTAGAGCCAGCTATTACAAAGAGGCCTGAAGGAAAAAAACAAAGAGTTTGGATGTTCTCCAAATAACATGGAAATGCAGGTCCCTTGTGTACAAATGAATTTAGTTTACCTCACTTCAGAAATTTATGGTAAGAACTATATATCTGACCTGAAGAAGCCTTCACCCTAATATCATTCCTCTTTAATGTTTGCAAAGTATCTAAGACAAACAAGCCCAGCTTCATCCTTTTCTGTCCAGTTCTAACTGGTTCCATAGTTCAGAGTCTAGTCTCATCCTTACCCCTGAGTCAACACTTCCTTACCCTGCCCAGATTCTTTGCTAACCATTACTAATTAAAGACTTTTGGTCTCTGGCTACAGCATGCTTTTCAAGAGCTAGAGCTTAAACAGGCAAATGGGGTTTATAGTTTTCTATTTCTATGTTGATGAATATGAGACATATAATTACGAGTGTCCAGAGTCCAAAAGGAGGAACAAGATATATAAATTGTAGTATCTACCTCTAGGTAATATTAACTCATATACAAATTATATATTTTGAACAATACCCAATTTTAGCCATCAAATAAAATTCCAAGTGATTCATAGAGAGAAGCAAAATTTTTCTTTACAATGAGCATAATGATACCATTTGCATTTATTATTTCCATTTATTCACTGGATTTTTTATAAAATCTTAGTAAAAGAGGCAGGGTTTTATCTTAGAATAAATGCTCAGCCTATGTATATTTAATATGTGTAGTGTTAACTTTTGAAAGAAGGCCTACATTCCATTACATCAAATAACTAGCAATTTTGCTGGGCAATAAATTTCAACAGCATGCCCTATAAGCCTTGTTTGTTGGAATGAGTAGGACATGCTAGAATGAGCCAGTGAGTGTAAGGGATCCTAACTGAGACTAAATATCCAAAGACAAATGAACTCAGTTGTAACCTCACCTCGTGCCCCGCCCCCGACTACAGTGGAATTCACACACCTTGAAAAAGCATGATAATATCAGGAGGAATTTCTCATGAATATAGAGATGTAGACATGAAGATTCAAAGAGATAAACAAGAACATGAGGGTTCAAAGCAGGTTAGATTATAGTAAAACTTGGACCAGAATCCTAATACTATAATTCTAGACCAAAACATTTTCTTCTACTTCATGCTGCAGTCAGCAGATATGAGCTAGTATCATTGAAAAAAAAGAAGAAAGCTCTCTTTCCAAATCAGTGTTTGATTCAGGACTGAATCAAACACCATTCTGGCTCTGGGTAGATTAATTAAATCCAAATTGCATGTTAGAACAGAGAACTGACTACAACCCAAGATATATACCCTGGGGAGAGCTACCTCTGTGGGATGGTATGAAGAAATAATGGTCAGAAGGAGATCAGAAACCTACACAGTGTAGCAGGAAATTTTAGCAAAACTTAGGGTTTTAGAGAAGCCATGAATTCCTAATTTGGCTGTAAGTTTGAAAAGTGACAGGTTAAGGGATATTTACCGGATGCAAAAGATGTATACACAGAAAGTTAGAGACATTCTGTAGGTAGAAACTCACAGAGAATCATCTCTGAGATAGGATCTGAGTAACTGAAAAACTCTTTCAATTGGACGTTATTTCTCCAGTGCTGTGGGGGTAGAAAGAAATATCTCTAGTTCATACCAGGGTTAAAGTGAGCTTTAAAAAATAGAAAGTAGGTAACATCCCTAGACTCCCTCAGACTTGTAAAGTTTCAGTACATTTTAAAGTGCTTGCTCTGCCTTGTACTAGAGAAGGCATGGAAGGAAGTTAGGGAAAAATATAAAAGAGAAATTAAAAGGGTGGAGATATATAGACTATGGGGAAGACTTTCATGTTTTTCCATATGCTTAACTTAACTATTGAGCATTTTTACCTAAATGGAACATCCAAAACCTCAAATTCAACAGGTCAAATATTTAATGAAACAGGTTTTTGCTACATCTGCTTTTTCTTTTGTATTCCTGTCTTAGTGAGAGGTACTAGCATCTACCAGGCTCCCAAGTTTAACAAAAACAAAAGCTAAACTTATCTCTCTCCCTGAATCACATCCAATGAATCACCCATTCCTTTAGATTCTTTACTATGAGTCTAGCTTAAGACCCTCATCCCTTAGATTACTGCAGTAGTCACCCTACTGGTCTTAGTTCCTCTAGTCCAGCCCCATAAATTCTTTCACCAGACTACTGACATAACAATCTTTTTAAACAAAAATTTGATCCTGACAATTAACTATTTAAAATCTTCAGGAACAGCCCAACTTTTAAAAGATACATTTTAGAGACTTTACCCTGTTGTAGATGGGGTAAAGTCTCTAATGATGACTTTCATGACTTTCATGACCATGGTTAAGTGCATGGTCTAAAGTGGGCTGTTTAATTCAAATCCAAATTGCACCAAGTTGTGTAACTTTGGGAAAATTATTTTTTTTGGTCTCTCTCATCTATAACTGAAATTACCAAGCATAGTGAATATGTTTGAAGAAGTTTTTTTTTTTTTTTAAGGATATGGAAAGAAGTGAATATCAAGCAAAAGATTATGATGAATTACAAAACAGATTTTGAGAATAACCAGATAGAATGTAAATTGTAAAATTCAGAAGTCTATAAAATAAATGCTTTAAGTTACAAATGTAAAAAAAATTATGTATACAATAGTAGCAAGCAAAATCCAGCAATATATAAAAATATAACACAACATGGCAGAGAGAGATTTGTAACTAGAGGTACTTGAAGATTGATTTCCTAACTGGTGTTAGGAAAATGATTAATTACTTTAATTAGGAATCATATCACTCTGATAGAAGCAGGAAAAATAGTTGATACAATTTACTTCTAATCATAATTTTAAAAAAATAAAGCTCTTAGCAGACCAGGAATAGTAGAAAATTCCTTAATTTGATAAAGAGCATCTAGAAAAAAATCTGCAAACATCCTATTTAATGATGAAACACAGCGATCACTCCATTTACTTTCAAAAACAAAAAAGTATGCCCCAAATTACCATTTCTATTCATAATTTTAAAGTAAGCAATTGCTAGATTCAAAAAGCCATAAACAAGAATTAACTGCATTTCTACATAGCAGAAACAAATGTATTGGCTGGCCAAAAAGTTCATTCGGGTTTTCATAAGATGGTAAAGAAAACTGAACAAACTTTTTGACCAACCCAATAAAAATTATGTATATCATTTTTAATGGGTAAAATTTAAAATATCATCTAAGAAATCTATAAAATGTCTAAGACAAATGTAACAAAAAATGTGTGTGACCTTTAGAAGAAACTTTTACAATTTCAATGAAGGAAATGAAAGAAAACGTATCAGTGGAGGCAGGGGTCCCCAACCAGGCCTCACAGCAGGTGAGCAGCAGGCAAGCAAGCCAGCAAGCTTCATCTGCCACTCCCCATCGCTCCCATTAACACCTGAACCATCCCTCCACCACCCTGTCCGTGGAAAAACTGTCTTCCCCTAAACCAGTCCCTGGTGCTAAAAAGGTTGGGGACTGCTGAGTGGAGGGATATAGCATGTTCATTGAGTAGAAGACTATATATTATAAAGAAATCAGTTCTGCCACAATTTATCAATAATTCGCTACAATTATAACCAAAATTCTGACAAGTTTTGAGTCTGTACATATGGGTATATGTAAGGAACTTGGGAAGGTGATTCTAAAGTGATACGGAAGAAGCCAAGAATACCAAAGAAACTCATCAAGAAAAACAAGATGGGAGATCCTTATCTTACCAGATATTCTGACTTACTAGAATGCTAATTAGTTTTTAAAGGATAGTATTGGAACAAAAATAGACAACCAATGTAACAGAATGGACGGAGTAGAGAAACAGATTAAGTACTGAAACCTTCTACCTCCATACTCTGCCCAGAAAATGAGAACATAATCACACCTTATTACCATTGTTAATATGAATCTACTTTCCACTTTCTTCATAGCATTTCTTATTCTTCCAGGACTCTCCTTCCCAAGTGAATGGTTTGATTGTTTATTACAGGAACTTCCCCAATGACCCAACAACTCTTAGATGGAAAGCATCAACAGTTTACACCCTAAGATTCTTTGAAACCCTTGCCTCAAAATCCTCCTCTTTGTTTTTCTCCAATTCTGGACTATCATATTTACCCAATCGTAGTCAAGTCTTCACAGTGAAAGAGCAGCCTTAAACCAAACATCCAGTTCTCACTAACTTCTGGCTTTACTTTGTTCACTTGAAAATGGTGCTAAAGCTTTGTAAGGTGGTGTTCTCCCATACCACAGTAAGCAATAAACTCAGATTTTTCCTTTTTTGGGTGATATTTGGGGCGCCCGATTTCAGCAATAGCTGTATTTGTACAGAAACTTGCCCTATGTCAGAGCTGGCATGGTAGATCAGTGAGGAAATAGATTATTGACTTTCAATACAGTGCTGAAATAAGTGATTTTTTCCTTATAGAAAACTAAAAAGTTGGACCATTTTGTACTATACACAACAATCTGTTTAAAAGGATATTAAAGACCTACATGTAAAACGCAAAACTATAAAATTGTTAGAAGACAATATAGAAGAATATCTTTATCTCAGGGTAGATAGAGTAAACCCCAAATACAAAAGACAAGATTGATTAACTTAACTTTATTAATATTAAGAATCCTAGTTTATCAAAATTCATCATAAAGAAAGTGAAAAGGCAAGCCACAAATTTAGATAAGGAAGCTAGCAACACATGTAACACATAAAGATTTAGAATCGAGGGTACAGAAGGAATTCCTACTCATCAATAAGAGAAAAAAACTCAATTAAAAAAATAACAGGCACATAATAGGAAAAGAAAATAAACATGAAAGAATGATTAATCTCATTAACAATGATAAAAATGCAAATAAAAACAATATTAGGACACCATTTTGCACACAACAGATTGGCAAAAAATTTTAAATCATACATTATCAAATGTTAACAAGAATGTAGAACAGGAGTCTTATGCTATACAACTGGGCTTGTAAATACATTTGTAAATAGAACCACTTTGGAAGATAATTTGGCATTATCTGACATATAACACACATCCTATTCCTGAACAAATTTTAAACTATTTTCTTATTATTCTTTTTTCAAGCATTTTAGTTATTTGCTCTATGATTGTTTCTGAAAAGCAGAAGAAGCAAACATTAAAATATTTTTTAAGTCTTCTTAGACTTTAAATCGTCTAGTTCTTCACTTTAGCATGAATTCTCCAACCAGCCTCTAGTTCCTCATCAAGAGGCTGGGATATCAAGAAGGCAAAGGAGCAGGAAAGAGAAATTGCTATTTTCCATACAAGTTTCTACATCCTAATTTGAAAGTGCCTGGAGATTTTATTTCTCCTCTAGATCTTACAGTCCTGAATCGAGTACCAATTGGAGAAGTTAAACATTGAAAGGAGAAGAGCAGTGATTTATCAGTGCCTTGGTCTGCAGCAATTCCAGTAACTATACAGTCTGTCTCCTTGACGCTATTTGGGCAGGTGGCTATAGGCATACTGTCCAGTCAGCAGGTCAGGTCTCCTTCTTTAAACCAGTAGAAGAAAAATCCAAGACAAAATCTTTACCCTTCATACTTGAATAAGAATTTATTATTTTGACTGAGTGAAGACCCAGTAAAAGGCTATTTCTCCATTATTTCTGCCTCTGCTCTGAATTCCTACAGCTCTTTGTACCAACAAGACACTTATTGGAGTTAGAGGGATACCACAGATTTCTATCCCGCCAAATTGTAGACCTTTTTAGGACATCTTCACATCCCTTAACACATGCCTTGCAAGTAGTTTGCACCAAATTGATGCTCTCTGAGTTGAAGCCATTCAACAATATCATAGCTCCAAGTGGCATACCTAGGTTATAGTACCCAATTTCTGTCTTCTTGCTAGGGAAGAAGGGGTTGGTAGCAAGGGTTTCTGAGTCATGTTGTTTATCTTCTAATGCAGATATCCAAAGGTAGAGAATAGTACCAAAGATCCTCACATGAATCTGAATCAATCCTAATGTGAATTTAACTTCACAGTTTTCCCAACTTGTGATATATCTCCCATCTAATGGATGATATATGAAAGGAAATTAAATGCCTGTTGTAAATAACAGCATGATGATGTTTTTAAAAAGAAAAAACACCTGAAAAAAAGTCATCAGCATATCCATGGAGACTCTATAAATTATTGATACTGTTTCTTCTAAATAGCATTCCTGCATTTCAAGCTGAAGCCATGAGTTTACCAAGGAAAATAGAGTACACGGCTGTCACTTTGGAATAAAATTAAGTAAATGGTGTCCCAATGGCCTAAAAGAATTAATGTACCTCCAACACATGAGCCATTTCCTTCAAGGAAATAAGGTCCTTTTTAATCTGGACAAAAGATTCATGGAAAAGGCAGGTATAGGGAATGTGATCCCCATTTGGGGGATGCAGCAAGCAAGACAGAGGAAACTGAAATGCCTGACCTTTGTCATAAAGGGAGACGTGTGTCAGAGCTAATTACATAGACCATCTTGGCTTCCTATTTTAAATTGTCACACTTCAGCAATTAGAAATCACTTGTGTTCTCAGTGTTATATTAATCTGTACTTATATTCACAGACTCAGAGACTATCGTGTATGGACTAGCCTTAGAGGCCAGCCTCTTCACTGTTCAGATGAAAAAACCGATACCCAGAGATGTGATAAAACTTTTCCAAAGTCACACACACACTTAAAAATCAAAGTGTGACACTAAGCTCAATATTCTTTCCTTTAGTAATGCTATATTTTGGATAAAAGATATTCCTTTTAATTTCTTTTAAAATTATTTCCCATAATAAGTATGTATTATATACCTGTGAATTTTTAAAGCAAGTTGTACATTTTTAAAATGTGCTCTCCTCGTACATCATTATTTCCAGGACCCCTTTTCTGATATTAGCATGTATACCCAAATACATACATAAACACACACTCTGCCACTGAAGGATACTGTCTCCTTAGTGTATCTGTAATACCCAGGGCATGCTTGATCATTGCATTAGACACATTTATAAAAATCTATTCATATGCCTGTCACCCCTACAATACTGTTAGTTTACCAAGTGTAGAGACTGAGTCTCACTCAGCTTTGTACCCCAAAATCTTAACACAAAGTAAACATTGTTGAAAGATTAAATTATTTATAATTTACCCTTTGCATGACAACAGTCTATAAATGATCCATGACTATATCTGAAACTCATTAGCATTTTAGGTAATTTAACAAACAACTCATCTTGGGTCTTCTGGAAGAAAGATCTCCTAAAGGAGTTAAATAACAGCATCTCCTCTCTCAGTCTCAAAGAAAGAAGCATCCTATGGCTTGTCAAATCCAACTCTTCCATCTGGGTATAGAATCTTGTTTTGTTGTCTGGGCATTATTTCATTAGGCTCTCCTGGACCCTCAGTCTCTCCACTCATGTATTGCCCTCAGACCAACTACAGACAAAGAGACTTAAAACCTTGGCCTTGACCCAATAGCCCCCTCAAACTACTATTGTATTGCTCTCTCTTTCACCCCTAATCCCATAGTGATCTGTACTCCTTATCTCTACTTATTGAGTATTAATTTTTCTTTGCTCCATTTTATATTCAACACATAAAATGAATGAGTGAATGAATGAATGTATGAATGAATGAATATGAGACCTTCAAAGCCTAAGCTTGTCCAGTTGAGCCACCAGGCCCAGTTGCCTCAACCTGTCTCAGTTGTTTCCTGGACACTTCCAGGTCTCCTCAGTTCCTCTAGATTCACATCAGTCTGTAGCCTCTTTGTTTCCCAGAAATGAAGACTGGTTCTCGTTCTTGGCTTTAGTCCTGCTTTTGAGTCATATTTAATTGGGAGGCATGGTGAGGGATGGTTTCAACCACTCTGGTAGAAACTTAACCTTATACAACCCACCATCCAGATACCCAAACCAAGGCATGGGTCTTCTTTACAGGCTTCTTTGAACAGTTGGTCCCAGCATCACTGCAAAGGAGCTAAGAAATAAAACCTCGTCAAGGTAAAAGAAGAAAAAAAGTTAAGGGATAAAATTCATGAAATTGATTCTTTAATTTAGAATACTAGAATATCGTTTGACACAGAAAGCTCTCTCATTACCCTCTCTACCCCAGGTTACACTGAAAGGTTCTAAAGCTGTTCTCTAATACCCAGGTACTTCTGGGAAAGAGATGCTCCTGGTGATGGGAAGCTGCTCCCACAACTCCCCTCCCAGCTACTTTTGAGTCTTTCTCTCATCCTTTCAACCCTCAGCCCAAAGGACCCTCTTCTCCGGCCACACCAGCCCTTCTGAGATTCCAGATTATGGAGCTGTCCATTTTATCTTGTGAGCTGTTCTCTCAGGTCTTATGGATCTCAGCACAGCCACAGGGATGGCCACATCTGTTACCCTGCATAGAAATACCAACAGTAGCTGTTGCCTGTGTACCAGGAAGAGCACAGTATACTTAAATCCCAGCTGAGAAACCTCATCAGCAGTGTGAACTTGGTGAAGGTCCTTAACTTTAATGAGCCTTAGTGTCCTCAGCAGAAAAACTAGATGTAGTAATACCTACATTAGGTATTGTAGTAAGTAGGAAATTTTTTATTAAAGTGCCAGCAAATGATATAAGCTAAAGAAATAGTTGTTGTTTTAGTTTATATGATTTCCAATTTATTAATATTATAGCAGTGCTTTATTGCAAGTGGAGATATTTTCATATCTTCTGTGTCTTCTATCACAGTTTCCGACTGCAGTAAAGATGCCTCACATGTGTAAACCTTGTGAAACCATATGTCAAATTTTCTATTATCAATTTCATTCACTGAAATTGAATTAAGTTATATAAATTTAACTCTATATAAGATTCATTCCTTAAGTTAAGAAATAATTATTATGTGCAAGGTGTTATGCTGGCCACTGGAGATAGTCATACAAGGTAAACAGTATCATTGCCTTCATGAAGTTTAGAAGCCTGTGGAAGGGTTAACGGCTTGTAAAGGTGGACGTGAGGACAGGGCTAGTATTACAGACACAGCAAACTGCAGATGAGAGGGCCTATGTGTCAGAAGGATTTTTCTCTGCAGGTGACTCTGGTTTCCCTGATAGCACAAGAGGCGCAGCTGCAGTCTTGGCTACCAGTTGACTAGACATGTTAAAAGTGCTGAGTCACCTTTGAAATCTAAGAAAGTGAAACAGAACTCTTTGAGGTACTAGCAATTCTAACACTGGCTTTATTTCTCATATGATGGTAGCCATTTATGTTTGGGATAGTAACAGGTGGCACCAAGACTGTCCACTTCTCAAAAGACTCAATTAGGAAAGCCAGGCTGTACAGCCTCATGCTTATTCAAATTTCCTGGCTCCCTCCAACAGGCAAAGAATCTGGCCTAAGTACCAAGAATGTCATAAAATTCATGATTTTTACTTCTTCTTTCTGTATTGAATAACCCCAAATTATTTTCATGAAGCTAGTTCTGCATAAGCCCCTTTTCATACCTTAGAGGTAGAGGGGTATTGGTGTTGTGTGGGACAGCTCAAGGATTTGGACTTTAAGCACAAAGGCAAGCATGCATGTTCAGCTTCACCTTCAAACTCTCTGACCTGCTCTAGAGGGTAGAAGGGGCACAGTGCATTCGAGGAAGAAAGAAGCCAGTATGGGTGGCAAAAAAAGAGAGAGTATGAGAGGGAAAGTGGCAAGAGATAAAACTGATGAGATAAAGGGGGATCAGATTATGTAAAACATATGGCCATGTTAAAAAAAAATTGAGACTGATTACAAAAGGCAATGGGAAATATATTGCCTTCTTTAAAGTTTCAGAAAAGCAAATGAACTCAAAAGTGTAAAAGAAATCTCAGAATGACATAAACATTCTGCTGGAAAAAACAACCCAATATAGTAATTTGATTGCTGTGACTTCTCTATGATAGTAACTGAAGGAGACACAGGAAATCATCGGGTTCTTATGTTTATACCATTCACTTGGGGAGCAGGATTCATTGGTTCCACAGTGATAGATTTGGATTAGGCCTGGGAAGACCATATAACTCCACTCCCTGCCAACAGGCACATGAGTCAGGCAGTCGGGACAGAGAGAAGAGATGGCTTTAATAGTGTCACTGAAAATGTGTGTCTGTATGAATATATGCATATATACACAAAGACATTCACAAACGTGTGTGTATATATATGTCCTGTATACATATATGTCTTAAGTAGGTCATATATATATTCATATAATTAATACTATCTTACTGTCTTCTAAAGAAATTCACTCTTAGTAACCATGGGATATTTGGAAAGCATGCTGGGGAAGCATCAATGGTAGGAGACCCAATGACTGGCTACTGAAGAGAAACTCTAGTGAAAAAAAATGTGTTCATTCAACAAAAATGTATTGTGTGACTTCTATTTTCTAAACAAGATTTTAAATAATGAAGGCTACAGCTGGAAATAGAACAGACAAAATTTCCATACTCATGGACCTGTCTAAAGAGAGAGGCAGATAATAAACCTGTGAACAAGGAAATCTAGAGGACAAGTAAAATGGAGGAAAATTAAATAGGGAAGGGAGAGAGAGAGTGCTGTGGTCAAAGAAGGCCTCATGGGTAAGATTGGGTTTGGACAGAGACCTGAAGGGAGGAGCGAGCTCCCCATGTAGACACCCAGGGAAGATACTCAGCAGTAGGAGTGATGAAGGCAGGGCCGCAAAGCAGGGTGCGTCGGGGCAGAGGACAGGGGAGGTCAAAAAAGGAACGGAGGGCTGGCTTGTCTTCAATAGGAGTTTTATTCAGTTGTTTGCTACATGGTGGGCAATATTGACCTCCATTTCCTCATACAGTCCTTCAGTAAAATCCTCACAAGTGGCTCTTGGAAGTGATTTGGATGCAGTAAATTACTCATTTTTAGTTTTTTGTTGTTGTTTTGTTTTTATTGGTCTTAGACTGTAACTTCACGTTATGCAAGAAGGGCCCCAAGTACCTGGATTAAAGTAAGAATATGATTAAAGGAAGACATATATTGGAAGACAGATTATGTCTTAAAAATATTTACAAGTTCCAAGAACAAAAATTTGTCTTGAGAGTAAACCCATGGACTATGAAAAGACCTTGAATCTCAGCCCTGTCCTTTGGCTAGGGAAGAGTCCCTTCCCTTCCCCAGATTCAGGGGCAAACACTGACTGACTCAAGCCAATCCATTTTTTAATGCTATGGTCATAATGCTCAGGGGTGGCACATGACCTAAGCAATTTCCATCAAAGTGACCGTTGGAATTTTGCTAGAAATTCTGGGTATCCTTGGTGCAGCTACTGTATTAACATACCATGGATTGGGTGACTTAAACCACAGAAATTTATTTTTTCATTGTTCTAAAGGCTAGAAGTCTGAGACCGAGGTGTTGGCAGATTTGTTTTCTCTCGAAGCTTCTCTCCTTGGCTTATAGATGGTCGTCTCCACATGATCTTCCCTTTGTGTGGTTCTGTCTCCTAATCTTCTCTTCTTACCAGGTCACCAGTCATATTGGATTAGGGCTCTCCCTAAACGACCTAATTTTAACTTAATTACCTCTTCAAAGACCTATCTCCAAATACAGTCACATACTGAGTTACTAGGGGTTGGGACTTCAACATGGGAAATTTGGGAGGACACAGTTCAGTCCACATAACACTGCCACAAAGACTAATTTTCCTGGGAGCCATCCTAAGAGGTGACTCTTCCCCTTTCACTGGAAATAGTGGTATGGGAATTTGAGGTCTTCAAAGGAAGCAGCAATTCTGTGATCTAGAAGGGCAATGGAAGGTCCTTTGTGACAACTTTGAATTGCTATATCAAACCTCACCTACAGAAATAAATGAGGCTTTTCAGTTACACAGATCAATAAATTACTTTTGTACTATACCCATTTTGCCTGGTTTTCTATCCACTGAAATTAAATTATTCCTTATAGATAAAGCCTAGAGTGAGTTCATTGATTTAAACAATTAATAATATATGGGATTTATATTCAGAGTTCAAATCACTTTTTCCCTACACCATCAACTGAAGTCTGTCAAAAACTCAAAGAAGTCAAGATCCCCAAATAGCAATAGGACAAACAGATAAAAGATAAAGGTAGCACAAATGGAAATGCATTTTTGTCTTCTAAAAACAGCATCAAAATAGTATTCTAAACTAAAAGATTAAGCAGACAGTTGAGAACAAGAATTTCTAAATTCTACCATCATTTACTGTGATAATTTTTATTTATCTTTGAATAAACATAGGCTGTACTCAGTACATCTGCTTAGTTGTTGTCTTCCCTTTGAAGTAAACACAAGTACCTCCTCTGCTGTACACACAGTTTTTCTCCCCAGAAACTTGATCCCTAGAGGGAGATGAGTATCATAAGCTTGGGTTCATCATGACTATATATAGCAGATCTTTTTAGCAAAGCAATCAGAATTAGGAAGTAACAACTATTCATCTTTAATGACAGAGGCCAACTCCAGAGATTCATGTCATGGTATTTAAGTAATCATTATTTCAGGTTTTATGTATATTACAGTTTTCTTCCAGCTCTCTGTGCTAAATGCTATAAAGTCACCTAGAAATGTTTAAAAAATAAGATTTTCTGAATGAGTTCCAATGTTTCTTCCTCCTTGGAAAAAATGGAAGATAATATTCTTATAAAATTCTTAATTTTCTTATAAAGTTCTAGAATTCTTTTCTTGATTCCTTACACCAAAAAATATATATATATTAAGGAAGTTTCATCATGGAAAGAGTGACTGAGCTGCCAAAATAGCTGATCTGAAGAGTCAAAATTCAAAGCTACTATATCATCTTGTCCTGAAACATTTTCTGTTTCCCTGTTTAAAGCATGAGAAGAATTATAGATAGGAACAGTTTATGATAAATTTAAATGTTGTTGAAATTATGGTTTGTTAACATTACATATTCAACATGTGAGGAGGTAACATTTGAAATACTGTCAAACATGTCAAACATGAAAACAACTTCAGAGGACAAGGAACTTTGAAGGAGGATGCAACTCACAAACTTTACGCATTAAAATGAACCGAGGTCTTAGTCACCTGACGGGAAGCTATATGGTCTAACTAAGTCTTGAGTCTCGTGTTGCAGAGAATTAAGTGGCAATGAAGTTGAGTTTCCTTGTCCTTAGTGGTAAAGGATAAGGTTGCCTCCTCTGTAGGACTTCTATTTATTCACTTCTCATCCTTAAAAGCATCTCTCTCCTTTCACCTCAGGTCAGGAACCTTTGATGCCAGATCTTGCCTTGTTCCTGTTTTAGCTTTTGTCAGTGGCCCTGAGATTGTCTCATCTCTCTTTTATCCTAGGCAAAAGTTAGGGACAAATTTTCAAAAATGCCTTTCAAGAAGCAATTGTATACCATCCCCAGTAGTCTAATACATCAGGTCAGAGTATTTTCAAGCACACAACAGGACAGAAGGGGGATATGCATATTTCCCTCCACAGTCCACAAGAAGGGTAATTGGCCAGGCATCATTCTCCAGACAAAAGAGCCAGTTGTAGAGAAAAATTACAGACTACCTCTGCTTCTCAGCACAATTGAATTACATTGTTCAGTCACAGATCTATCTGGCCATTTACCACAAACTCAGATTAATACCTGTACTTGCCCTGTTTGTTGAAATGTCTCTTGTAAAGCCAGCTGTGGAAGATTTTCCTCTAAAAGTTAATTCAAAAGCAAAACAACTTGTAACTGCTTTTCAACTTTTAAGGGTAATTCCTCTTAATGCTTTCTAGTAGACCAAGAAACCCCACTTACCACGAATATTTTACATGCTGAAAATATTGTCTCTAGTTATATTAGGGAAGATCTTTAAATAAATAACCAACATTGGAGAAGTAAGGCGTTACAAGAAAAATATATATATATCATGACCTCTTTATTGATAATGCAGTTTGCCAGGGTTTTTTTCTTTCCTCTGTCTTTTTTAACTAGAGAGAAAACAGCACTGTCCAATAGAAATATAACATAAGCCATATATGTCATTTTAAATTTTTTAGTTGCCATGTTTTTAAAAAGTGTAAAGAAATTGTTAAAATTAATTTTAATAGTATATTATATATTACCTTTATATATATTAATTATATCCAAGTAGTATATGATCTACTGATAGTATATTATGTCCCAAATACTACATTTTAGCATATAATCATATAAAAATTATTAATTAGAAACTTTGCATTCTTTTTTCATACTAAGTTGCAGAATCTGGGATATATTTTACACTTATGTCATATCACAATTCAGACAAAGCACATATCAAATGCTCAATCGCCACATATGTCTAATGGCTGCCATATTGGGCAGAACAGCATGGAAATATGTTTTGTATGCTCTCTGACTTACATGGGTCTCATTATATGTCACTACTTATGTAAACCTTTGACCTTGATATGCTTGTAAGGAAAAGCCCTTCGCAAGAGAGAGAGATCATTATATTTACCTCTCTGAATAACTGATCATCCTGAATAATCAGATTTATAAACCCACACTTAAAAGAATTGCTTTAGGGTTGTCAAATGCTGGCTCCCCACATATCAGCAGTATAAGCTTTTGAGAAGATAAAGCTGAGGTGCTGACCACAGTAATGGATGACACCACCTTACCTTTGGTAGCATCTTAGAGATGGAAGGCCAAGTCAGGATTTATTGAGAATGGAAAATTTGGTGTAAAGTGGATCTTCCAATGCAGGGACTTGACTAGTATTGGGTAAGGATCATGATATAAAATTTAGAATTGGTAGAAATAGCCAGTAAGGATTTTTGAGGAAAGAGATTCAAACTATCTGTAGGTAAAATGTTCTGTTGATGCTTTCTATTGAAGGGCTGTTGTATATTCAGAAATTTCCTATGATGAACAGTCAAGTTATTTGCCTGGGCAAGACTCTCCTGGCATAGTAAAGTTATGCTAATGAAGAAAAGGAATACTTCATGTAGTCATGTCAATGTAGACCGTAAGTTGGGGGGGGGGGCGTAGGTCATTTTGCTTTCCAAGGTGTGTGTGTGTGCTAATTGCAATACAAACAGGTATCCATCAGAGAGAAATCCCTCCTTTTTCACACATCTGCCAAGTCTGGGAAATATTTACACAAATCAGCTCTATCTTTACAGGGCCACTTCCACATAACCAAATACAGAAAATCAAGTAATTATAGGATAAATTGGTAAAATGTTTAAAAAACATAGAGAAATCTACTCTTGAACCCAAATGACCTAGATCATGTGCTTGAGGTTGTCTTTATTTATCCGTGAATAAGCCACAGAAAGCATCTGCCCTCAGGAAACTTACTCTAGAGTGTAGAGGATTTGGGTAATTTTTAAAAGGAAACAGACAAGAAAGCAATAAAATAAGGAACTGGCATAGGTATGCTATGGTTAGAAATAAGAAGACACTATAATACTGGGGTTGGAGAGGTGCTGCAAAGGACTTTTCTAAGGATGTGACATTAATTTGTTGCTTCATAAAGGTAAAGTGGGAGCCAGCATAGGAAGCATGAATACTGCAATTAACTGTGGCAGAGTGTTCTCTGGCTTGGAATCGCCAAGCGCAAATGTCCTGAGCAGGAGAGAGTTTAGTATGGTCAGGAAGCAGAAACAAGGCCAATGTGGCTGAAGTTCAGCAGGTAAGGAAGAGATTGGTAAAAAATGAGGCAAGCTTCCTGTGCTTAAAAGGGCTCTGGGATAGCTTGTATCTCTGCTGCTGTTGCCTTGAAAACTCTTAATAATTTTTAAACAACAAGCTCCTCTGTTCAAAAATTATTTGTACTGAATCCCACAAATTATGTAGCAGGTACTACTGGTAAACCATAGTAAGGATTTCAATTCACACATAGTGTGAATAGTTTCTTTTTCCCCCTTTGCACGTACAGGAAACCTGGAAATAATTAGTCCAGGGCTGATGTAGTCTCTGTGGTATCAGAGCCTCTAATGCCTTATACCTTGTTGCTCTGCTATACAGGGATTTTCTGTGTGTGTGTGTGTGGTATGTGGGCCTCTCACTGCTGTGGCCTCTCCAGTTGCAGAGCACAGACTCTGGATGCGCAGGCTCAGCGGCCATGGCTCACGGGCCCAGCCGCTCCGCGGCATGTGGGATCTTCCCAGACCGGGGCACGAACCCGTGTCCCCTGCATCGGCAGGCGGACTCTCAACCACTGTGCCACCAGGGAAGACCCCTATACAGGGATTTTAATCCCAGCAGGACCCTGGACTCCAAAATGACTGCTAGCACTCTAGCCACTACAGCTTCTTCCCAGCCATGATCAAGGTCACCTCTTGAATTACCATACCATTTCTACCTAACTCCCATTGACTGATCTAGAAAATGGTCATATCTATCTGCAGGGCAAGCTGGGAAATACAGTCTTTATTCCAGAAAGCCGAGTGCCCAGCTAAAAACTAGAATATCTTTTCCTACATAGAAAGAAGAAACCTGTATTGTCAGCTCTGCAGTACACTCTCCTTTCTTGACCTGAAATATATATTCATTTATACTTTCATTCATTCAAAGTTTATTTACTCAATTTTATTGACAAGTCTATTTGTGCCAGGCTGATAGTGACTGTGGAGAGGAAAATGATTAACAGTTGGACCTTAGAAAATAGCATGGGGGGACAGAGGAGGAAGACCACAGGTGACTGCTCAAAAGAATTAGAATAAACTGTCTAAAGAGATAAGGTCATGAATAACTAATTGCAGGTGTTGAGGAAACTACCCAGAGGATATGAGGTGAGAGGTAAGCTTGGTTTTACAAGGATAGATAACAGACAAAGAAGGGAAATGTATTTCCAGGTTATAACTTATACCGTGAAGTGTGATTTTGAAATAATATGTGGAATTTCTGCAGTTCTGTTATAATTATTAGTCAGACTTGATAGATAAAACATGGCCCAGCCAATTGTTTGGTGAAACCGCTTAGTGATCTTATAGGTCCCCACACAGTTGTTTTGGCTGCAGCCATCAGAGCCGATGATAAAGAGATGCTGATATGAACGGATTGGCTATGTGACAACTCAGTTCACCAGCAGACATAACCTCAAAGGCAAAGAAATATACCAGCTGACAGAAGAATCAGACACTGCCTTTATGTTTCAAACCTCTAGCCCCACAGCCATCCAACTGAAAAATCCCCCATCTGCTCTCAACCTCTCTCCTAGACCAATCAGATTGCATCAGAGACCCTCCAAGCCAGCAGCTTCCCAAACTACCCTGGGATTATAGGAGGACATCTTGCCCATGACACCCCACCCAACTTTGAGAAAAGATTCCCATATCTAGTAATGCCTTGCTCATCTTTTCCCAGAAGATTTGTTTTAAAAAATAGAGCAAGATTTGGGGGAATAATGTTGAGCTTTAGAGAACAAACAAAAGGATTTCTCAATTTGGAAAATAAGATATATTCAGAATTTTCAGACTTTTCAGATCCACTGTCTGAAGTCACAGTCATACCCCTACTACGAGGATGGCTGTCACCTTCACAGTGCTGACCCTCCTGTGCAGCTCTTTTCATCTGAAACAAACAAAAAGAGCTCTGTGATAAATCACATCTGCAAGATGTGTTTCGTGTCAAGCACACATTGCTTCTAAATCAAATGCTGATACATGACTTATTCCGTCAAAAGTAAGCAGAATGCTATAATTTATAATCATCCTGAAGCACACTGTAGAGAAAATGAAAGCAGACCATTAAATTTTAATGCCTGTTCGGTTCTCTGAAAAGTGTTTCTGGCCATGTTTAAAGCAAGGCAGTGTTCCCCACACCATTGTGCACACCCCCCAAAAACAGTTTGTGTTTGCCAACATTTGTGGAAACTAATTGCACAAATGATTTAGCTGTCAAAAGCTGCCATCCGTAGGGAAGTTCTCCTGAGTACAGAAGGTGACGGCAGAGAAGCAAGTCCTGTCCAGTGCTCCCCTCTCTTCGCTTTTTAACAATTGTCTGTTGTTGTGCAAGCCAGCTCCCGGCAGCAGGGCTGGGAGCAAATATTCATTGAGGTGTCATCTCCGCTCAGGCTCTCGTCCTGCACACCTATTCATCTGTGTTAAGTGAAAAGCAGCATCAGCTCAAATTAAGCTGGCTTGAAAACAGCCACTGTTAATAATTTCTGCTGTGATTCAACTTAGCTTTGGCTAACAGGTGAAGATGTTTCATAACGGAGGCAATTACAGCTCTGAGAGTGCTTTCCCACTGCCTGTTTTAATCAGAAGAATGGAACACTAGCTCCTCGCACACGGGGAAGGGCCAACGCAGCCACCAACGGGCTGCATTCGTTATCTGCTAGATTGGACAAGCTGCCTGCCAGGGACAGATGCTTAGTGCAGTGATTAGAATATAAAGCAATTTCGAAGGCTGAGGGGATTGGAGTCAGTCTCCTTTATCTCAACTTACTACAGGCTTTTCTGGTCAGATAACAAGTCTTCCAAACCAGTCTTTGTAGATGAGAAATCATATGTATATCAATGCATGAAGACTCATGCATATTCATTCATCTGTGCCCTGTACAAATTTTCCATTTAGAGTAAGAACTCTTTTCTTTTTTTAAGGGGGGGGTGTTCTTCAATTCCATGAAAGTTCACTTCCTTTTATAAGCAAATTTTTATGACAAGGAATATAGAGAGGGACTAACTGTTAAACAATTACAATAAAAATGCTTGCCAATTTTTCTTTGTTATTTTCTGAGATTGAAAAGTCCAATGGTTTTACTCATTTCCAAACAACTTTCATATTTAGTCTTTTTAAAAAAAGGAACATGGGTGAAAACTTCAAAATATATAACCTTAGCTTTTCACTTACATTAATAAGCAAAGAAAACTGAAATTATGTGTATGTTTTGCTACTTTTTACATTATAGAGATAGCATATTTCCATGTAGAGGGAAATCTATTATTCCAGCACAAAGTAATTTTTCACGTCAACTCTGCATAACTTTAAATTATAGCAAAAACATAGCTGTGTACTTCCTAATTGTGGGGATTTTCAAATAGTTCTTTTCCAGCCAAACATTTTTGCTCTTCTGCTAAAAGAAAATCAAGCAGTCTAAATTGAATTTTTATTCATTACAATTTCCTGAAATGTAGTTCTTAATGGTTTCTGATGCGCCTGAAGGCATGAATGTTAAACTACTTCCACCACACCCCCCTCAACTAAAGAACTAGGGAAATGAAAAAGACCCTTCTTTTTTTTTTTTTTTTTTTTTTTTTTACTGGTATTAAATTTCCATTGTATACATTAATCTGCTTTCAGAGTATTTTCCTTCAGTATATTTTCCATTGAAGGCCTTTAATAAAATCCTTCATAGATTACGCTTAACGAGCAATTGATTACAGAGTTGCCTATCCCTGAACTGATCATGTTTTCTACAAAAAGCAAAACAGCCAAGAGGGATGGGGAAGGGTGGTGAGAGGTTAGCCATATGCTTGCTTTTATTTTTAAAATGTTTTAAGGGCTTGGGGATGATTCTGATTTCATAACACCAAGGTTATACTTAGAGCAGTCAATTTCCATCTAGGTTTTTAATGGAGATTGTAGTCTTCATCAATTATTTAGTAGTCTTCAGGTGTGTGTGTGTGTGTGTGTGTGTGTGTGTGTGTGTGTGTGTGTGTGTATGCGCGCGTGCACTTAAGTTTTGGATACAGGAATAAACAGGAAAAATAGAATGGTAGAGTTTGCATCACTACACATATGGTTCAACAGTGTGTTTAAAATACCTGCTTAACAAGATAGCAACTTGCCTTTTTTAAGAGGTATTTCTTTCTCCCCTCATTCTTTAGAACTATCCATCTAGCCTCATCTTGGAATATTCTCGGCAAGAATCCACTGCCCACTGAGTTTCCCCCTGACAATTACTGTTACTCCTTACCCTTGAATCTTTGGAAGCCTGTGTAACATTAGCCTATCTAGCCCAGTGAAAATGTCTTTACAGATTAGTGTAATGTTAATACTGTTGGCTCCTTGCTTTTGACCTGAAGTGGAATATATTGCGCTGCTGGAGCAGATGGAATCAGAGTTTCACTGGGCTCCAGAGATTGGTTGGCTGCCTGCCAAAAATTCAGTGCTCGTGGCGTGGAGGCTCAGGCTCAGAAAAGCAGGCATGAATCTCTTCTCTGCTCTTGGAGAGAGAAAACAAAAGTGTCACATAAGTTGGTGTGGAATCAAAATACATTTGTTAACATCATTCATCTGCAGATGTTTACCCAGCATTCGAGAAGTAATTGAATCTTTTGGTGTAAAATGGAGACATCTTTATTCAGTTTTGCTGAAAGACAGGAGACAAAAGCCAGAGCAAAGAATAAAAAAAATTATCTGAACTCCATTTAACCTTCCAGTTGAATGCCGATCTCACCCTAAGAATACAAATGTGTACATGTGGAGTGTTTAAAGTCTGTCTCCTTTTTTATGAGTGCAAATAGATCTTAGTCTGAAATAATAACCCAAATTCATAAATGAACAAAAAAAAAAAGAGCTGTGTTACGGAACCAAAGTAAAACAATTATGCAGATAGTTCCAAACCAGTATCGAAAACTCTGGGGGGGTGAGGGTGGGAGATTGAGAGAGGTATGTCCTAAATTATTCACACTGGCTCTCTTCTTGACTGCATCATTCAGACAACTGTTCAAGACCCCTGCTGGCTCTGTGTGCACAGAAAGAGCCTGGAATGGTATTCTTCCAGAATAGATACGCCTGTTGATGGTTTCCTTTTCACCCGGTACACTGGGAGCATTGGTTTAAAACGTTAATAACAGCAACACAAGACTGTGGTGGTCATATTGAGCAAATAAAAATATAGGACACCCATTTAAATTTGAATTTCAGATAAGCAGGTGTCAAATAAATATTCAGATAGAATTCATGATGTTTAGCATGAGTGTCTCTCAAATATTGCATGAGACATGGGACAAGCAGTATTTGGGATATACTTACACTAAATGTTTATGCATTACTCATCTGAAATTTGATTTAACTGGGCATCCTGCATTTTATCTGGCAACCCCACATGTACTTTTTATTGTCTCACTTTTGGAACATGGTAAGTTCTGCCCTACGTACACCTGCACAGGCACACGCACACCTAACTTCCAATTAGCACACTTTTGTGTATTTATCCGTAAAGTTATTTCTGAGTTTATTTTAATCATATTTTCCTCTCAAGTACTGCCTTTCCACAGCAGTAAAACATATGCTGTTTGCTGCCTAAGTAGATGGGTAATGTAAGCTGTGATGTGGAGAGGATTCTTCTCTTATCCGTTCTCTCTGAGGGTGTCGTTACAGAAACATATATATGTGCTTTTATCTGTGATAAGAGCTACCATCTGCTAGCTGCAATGTGCACAGCTTACCGTCTGAAGTGCTTATACATATTATGAAAACACACAGCTTTTGTGTATGTTGAAGATACATATAGACAGTGTTCTAATAAACCAGAATATTAGCTATTTGAATATGTCAAATGGTTGCAAGATAGAACCGCAGTTATGGACAAGAGCGATTAGAATGGGCCTGTCACCATGAATGTATTTATGCCAGAAACATTTTTGTGACCTTTTAATATTGCATTATTTGCAACCTCTTCCCATGAGATAATTATTTTAAATCAATGGAACCTTTCCAATGAGAAAAGGCCTTTGCTTCACTCAAAGAGCAGAAGCTTCATGCCAGGGTTCCCCAATCCCTGAGATGTGTGCTGCCTATATGTGAGCAAAGGGAGAGACTGAGACAGGGTGACGGAACATATAAATTTGAGTTACTTTGACCTTTAATCCAGGAGAACACGAAGAGAAATGCACTAGGAAGGTTGGTTTGTAGCTGTCTTCAGACTGATAAGCTGTAATAAAGGTGCACTCAGTTGCAATTCATCTAAACCTTCCATTGCTATCATCCTCCTTTTTCGATTTTTGTTACCTCAAGTACTTATCTAAATCCCTTTCAATGCCAGCTTGAATGCACTCTGTGTTCTCTCCCACTGTGACTAGTGCTGTCTGTGTGCGTCAGTGTCTGCGGCACACACTCTCTCCCTTGTTTGACAAGAACCAATGCCAACACCTAATTAAGGATAAGCCACAGAGCTCTCGGCTTTATCTTTGTCAACTGCTCCATTCCTAGCTTTCTGCCTAGTTGAGTTTTTAATGACATGAGCAACAGTTCGGTTCAGCATTTGTCAGGCCCACGCGTTCCCATCTCAGTCACTAACTATGGCAAAGCAGGGACAGCAGGAAGATGGCGACCATCGTACAAACAGCACAGGGAGACACGGCCATGCTGCTGTCTGGGTGTTACCTGCCCCACCCCATGCACACAATGGGGATGTGCAGATGTGTTGGAGGGAATATTCACGAGTCCCTCCAAAAAGTGTTCAGATTTTCCAAGGACCTAATTTATAAAGAAAAAGTCCATCTGGTTCAATCTCATATTAGATTGTATTAAACATTCTAACTCAATTTTGCAAATGTAAGAGTTCATCATTACTGAAAACTCTGGCAAGCCCAAATTTAAGTGTGTCATACTGATTTTCAGATAGCCAATAAACTGTGAATTTAAAATTAAAAGTATGACATCTTTACATATATATACACACATACATATGTATGTATATATACCTGTGTGTTCAGAGAGTGAGCATGCCTTGTGTTTTTCTGTCTGTACTTCTGTATTATACTCAAAGAGGTACGATATTTTCCTAGAGGTAGATTTTACTGTTAATATTAAATCTGTGCTTTTGCATTTCTCTTTAAGTTCTCTGGCTACTGGGTAGAGCTTACTGTTTTATATGATCAGGGAAATGTCACAAGGCATCGAGCTGTCCCGAGACAGTATGATTCACTGAAAAACCATTGATGTGATTTTTTTGACTGTGTCAAAGGCACCTACGTTCATTGGAGAAGAAATGGATTATTTGTCCCATTTTCCATTGCTATTTCATTTCAACTTTATTGCTTCTTTAAAATGACTCAACATCTTTTGTTGGCTCTTTTTTCAATTTACTTCAGTGTTTTGACTCCATTCAAACTTTTCTCTTTTTTTTAACTGGTAATTCTGTGTAAAAGAAAAGAAAAAAACAGCATTTTATCTGCAGACAAGAAGGAGTTAACATATTCTGTAACAAAAGAAGACAGCATTAGTAAAGGAGGCTATTCAATAATTTTATTTCACAGCCATTCCTAGACTGGTCCCTATGTGCTCTGTAGAATGCATAAGAAATGGGTAAAAAACATGGTGTAGAATGGATAAGAAACATGATAATCCCTAAATGACAGGAGTTTAGAGTACAGTTTAAGAGATAAGGTATCTTTCATCTAATATCTCCCTACATGACCTCTGGAAATCGTAGTAAATCTCTGCAAATATTGTAAAAAGAGTCTCAAATAGGATATACTTGTTCGCCTTCTTTCTGAGTTGACCATCCCATCCCTATCAACGAAAACAAGACAAGGAATTGAGTCTCTTAGGCACTTAATTTAAACCAAACATTTGCTTTTGCGCACATTTTCTGAATACTTTAGATAAAACTTTTGCTCACCCAAGTTACTCAGGCTTCAGTGCTTTCTGCCTGCCAGTAGAGAAAGCCTCCCTTTCAGATACCACCCTAGCACGTCAGCATCAGCAGCACTGTCTGCTCCTACCACCTCTCTTCCAGGATGTCGGGCTGATGCTTTTGATGTCTCCCCTGATTAACAGCGTTTTACAGAGTGGTGGTGATGGGTCTGTACTGGACCATCTGTACTCTGTTATAAGGCTCCCTGAGAGACCGAAGGCACTCTTAGCAAGATGACTATGGAGAGATTTGTATGTGTCCTCTGACCACAAAACTGAGTATTTCTCTTCCCTATGTTAATTGGACCACATTGAAATCATTGAAACCTGCTTTCTCTCTGATTAACTGGTCCAGCTCCTCAAAGCTAGAATTCTAAAATATTGTTTAGCTCAGAAGGTGGCAAATGCAGATTTCTCAACAGGCTAGTTCATGTGAGAGTCTGACAGATTGGAAAGGGTAGGTCTACCTCTTCCGTAATAAGCCGATTCCTGAACCAGTGCTTTTGTGGCTGGGTAGATTAAATCAGAAATGTCACGTGATCAAGATCTCCTAGCTCCGTGAAGAACTTCTCAGTTGTTAGATGGATCTCCCACTGAAGAACTATACTATCTAAATTCTACAGTAAGAACAATTCTGTCCAGAAAGATATGATTACAACCCATTTAAGGGTATCATTTTGATCCTAGAATGATTGCACTTCATAAGACAATGAAAAAGCAGCAGTCTTTCATAGTCGAAATTGAAAGTACAATGGGCCTAAACATAAGTTGACCAAAAATGAACAACAACAAAAAAATTTGTCTGGACTTTGCAAATACATGAATTTTTTTTCTGTAGGCAGAAGTAGTCGACATTGTTTCCCTGTCAAACTTTCAAATTATAAGAATAATTATTTGGGGTTTTTTTAAAACAAATAAAACCTGAGGGCCTATTGTATCAGTGGTTGATAGAGAATAGCTTTGTGTTCTAGACATGAGAGTCTTGTTTAAAGTATTCTTATGGTTTACTCTGGTCATATTCATTTCAATTAGGAAACAAAAGTAAGCATATTGTTGAAAATGCAAAAGCATAATATGCGTATTTGGGAATTACTTTGAACAAATTACTTGTGCGTTTTTGTTAATCATATGCCAAGTATGAACAATATATTTTTCATTTTCTAATATCTCTGTGCATACACTGCTGTCTCTAGTTAAGCCAAGCTTCTCTGCAGATGGACCGATGGATTGTCACATTAGCACATTTTTCTGTATACTCAGGCTTGGTGTTTTAAGTAAAAGAAAATGCTTGTTCCAGGTAACATTTATTGACATACATGTTCCATTGAATTTCCTACCAAAAACTATCAACTATACCAGAGTTTAGTGTGCATAAAACATTTCTGTCTTCTAAGAATAAACATACTGTTATTGCCAGGGGGCTTACATAAATATTTATTTTACATAAACTAAGAAACTCAAATTTATATTAAAAATAGATTTACTAGTTAATAGGCCACATTCAATCTGATTAAATGCATGCAAGAGTAATCTATCTATTAATAAGACCTGTCAAGAAACCATTGTTTTAATAAATAAGGTGACATATTTGTTTTGCTAGGCAAAAGTCTATGTGTCATGGGTCGATAATTAACCTCCTCAATGTATATCTTTCCTAAGTCAGTACCTTAAGCTACTTATACTTAAAAGTAAATGAACTGCATAGTGAGATAAATTGCTGTGACTAAAACGTAGCATCATGTGTTGCTCATCCATGGTTTGGAAGAAATCAGTGCAGATCTTTTGTAAGAGGAACACCAACATGGAGATGTAGGTTAGTTTCACCTCCAGCTGAATCTGATGTCAGTGTGGTAATTACCAGGCCCAGTCAATAATACCTCTCCTCAGTATAATTGCAAATCCAGTACAACCATGACCAGAACTAAATTGCTTCAGAACAATCAATAGGAATCTTCTGATTGTGTTCCCGGGTGTATGCATCAAATATAAAGAGGAAAACCGTCCATTTAAGCAAAAGGTCAATTTTATAAATAAAAAATACTGTATAAAAGTCATGTTATGGTTTATGTTCTTTCCTGGTAGAAGAAACCAGGTATATTGGTTAGTTGTCCATGGAAAGAAAGTGTGTGGAAAGGAACCATCAGACAGATAGCAATGCAAGAATATTTTTGAGTGAGAGATATATCTGACTGAGGATGAGCTAGCCAGTTCAGCAAACACCTTCCTTCTATTTTGAAACAGAGCTTTGAACTTAAAGGTAAAATCCTCATGCCCTTTGGTAAACTTCAGTCATTAAAAGGGCTACTTAATTAATGAGTCCCCTAAGATGCCAGTTACATTAGAAAATAAGATTAGAGCTACTAATTTCCTATCAGAGGCATATAATAATACAGGTTACATGAAAAGGTCAGTGTCCCATCTGTTGAGATCAGTGCTCCTTAAACTGGCGAACAGAATTTTCAGGTAGATGAGAAGATTACAATCAGAGCTACAGAACTAAGCAAAAAGTAAAAATAGATATTTGATGATGATGAGCTTAGACTATGTTCTGTTGTCATACATCCGGCCAAATAAGAACATCTTTGGGTCTAAGAAAATCAGAATTGGGTTCCAAAATGTTGGTGATGATGATGCCACAATGAGGTTAAGTAAAAGGGATAGGGGAGTGGGCAGCATAAAAGGGAAGAGAGAGACAGAAAAAGATATGAAGATGCTCATGAGATTATGGCATAAAAAGAAATTTAAAACCAAAGGTTTAGAGCTTTTATAATAATTGTCATAAGACATTTTGCTTCCCTTAAGGTATTCTTTGGTCTTATCAAAGAAGTTGGAGAATAGTTGCTAAATCATATTTGCCCAACTCTTCTAATTCCTTCTTTCTATTCTTATTCCTATTCCTTATTCCTTCTTCCTTATTCCTTTTTCTGGAGTGGGAAGTTTGAGTTGCTTAAAACAATATGCCCTGATACCCTCTGCTCCACTGTGCTCGATAACTTTCCATTAGCTAGCAAGAAGTTTCAAGCTTCTCGTTATCCCATTCCAGGCCTTTCATAATCCACCTTTAATCCACCTTCCAGTAGGCCTTTCAGTCTTCTCCCCAGGACACCACTCATCTACTATGTGTCTTAGGCTCCCAACAACTCTTCACAATATTCTGCACACACACACGTCGGCTTTCACCATGACTTTGCTCTTGAGGTGATTAGAATGTTCTTCCCTCATCCCTACCCACTGACATCCTACCCGGTCCTCCAGTCCCAGGGCAATGCCAGCAACCTTCCCTGGATCTTCTATTGTAAACCATCTCTGCTTCTTCAGTGCTTCTTCTTCACTCAGATTCTACATAGCCATGTACATATGAAACTGAGTAATAATGGAATGAGAGCAATCAACAAAGGCTAATCACCACCAAGAGTAATTATAGTAATAATATGCTACTACTGAAAAGTAATATAAAAGTTGACTAAAATATTGGCTGCAGGGCTTCCCTGGTGGCGCAGTGGTTGAGAGTCCGCCTGCCGATGCAGGGGACATGGGTTCATGCCCTGGTCCGGGAAGATGCCACATGCCGCAGAGCGGCTGGGCCCGTGAGCCATGGCCGCTGGGTCTGCGCGTCCGGAGCCTGTGCTCCTCAACGGGAGAGGCCACAACAGTGAGAGGCCCGCGTACTGGAAAAAAAAAAAAAAAATAGTGGCTGCATAATGAAGTCGAATTATATACAATTTAGAATTAACCATACTGAGAGCTGGCCCTACCCACCAATGGGGCCCTTAGAAAAAAACTATGAGGGAAAACTGAGACTCCTAATTTCAAAGGTTCTCTAAACGGAGAAAAACATTTTGATATAAAAACACTACTTTATATCATTTCTTGAAATGTTGCTGATATACCATATACAATAAAACAGAATAAAAGTGTATAAAAATTCTCACTAGCCTATACTGACAACTCTTTACTGTCAATGTAAATTACACTGGATCTGAGGTCTTCTTGCATGACCAAATATTTTTAGCAAATGATAAATGAAGAGAGAGAGAAATTAATTTAAATGCTGTAGTAATTTCCAAAAAGTGGAAAGGAAAGCCTGTCTTATGAGAGCACGCCTTGTATATATCACCTTGTCTAAGCTCCTTTTTACTACTCCACCCCCACTAGCAAACAGGGATTCTACAGCTGGCATTTTTGCATTAAGGTATAAATGAAAATGTTGCAGTCAAAACACCCTAAAAGGCTGTTAAATAGCTGATAATTTCATCAAGTCAAAAATGAATGTAGCTGTATTAGAGGCATAATGCTATAACATTTTCAGTTACCTCACTTAACCCTTGTAGGAAACTAATGTTCTTGGTGAGGCGTGGACTAAGGAGCATAATAGCGGCCCTCCGGCCCCCTCCCTCACTCTGCCCTGGCGTCCACTGTAAGGGGACTGTGTGGACTGTTGCCCACATCAGTTTTAAATTGCTCCAGCAATTGTTTCTTGTAGATTAATTTGTAATTCTAAATTTCTAGGCGAATGAAATGTGAGCCGGTCCCTCCCTTAGGCCATTTACAGAACTATGGCTTTCCTGTAATCTAAGTCTGAGTGTTAACACGTGAAAACAAACGGAGAGAGGGGACCTAGCCAGGGACGGGAGAAGGAGAGAATGGGGGTGGGGTGCGGACCACGCGCAGACTTCTAGAGAGAGAGAGCACGCCTATAGGAAGAGTGGGTGAGATAGGAAGGCTAGTGCGAGGAAGGCGGAGACCAGTACTAGGATCCTTATTCCCCACCCTCTCATCCTCAGCAGCGTTTCCTGCATCCTTAAGCGATTGGCAGTTTTACACAACAGCATTGTCCTTGCATGTGATTCCTCATCTCACAAAAAAAAGCAAATGAACAAACAAAATAATTTTGAAACAAGATTTTTGCAATATTGGGAGACACATGTCTACAATATTCACAGTATGTTGTATTCATTGGTTTCATAATGAACTAGTTAGTCCTCTCCCTTATCTAGGATTGCCATTTGCTTTGAAGCTGAATTACCTGTCACATTGTGGCACAGTTTGGGTTCCTGAGAGGAAATGCATTCTCTAGGAGCAGAGCATTAAGGAATTGCTCCTAGGCAGTGGTTTCACTCAGTCAACAATCGTTGAACAGCCATTTCTCAAAGCAAACTATATGAGACCATGTATTTCTTTAAAGAAAATACTTCCCCAGTCCACAGTTTACTGCAGTGATATTTAACCTTTCTTTGGGACATGGACCCCTTTGGGAATTTGATTTTGTAAAAATATGAATCCTCTTCCAAAAGGCACATAAGCCTAGCTAACTTGGTCCTGACTTTCCTTCACCAAGGCAAAATAGAAAAGCAATCTTTATGCAAATTTGTATTTTCACAGCCCACTTTTCCTATTTCATGCAAATATTTATGGCTACTTCCTAAATATAACTGAAATCAATCCAAAATTTACCCAATCACGTCAATTTAAATTTTACTCAAAAGTAAGTTTCAGTAAGAAGTCCGCCAAAGTTTGCCTTTAAGCAGACATTGAAAATGTGGAATGATCTTTGACATAGTCATGTGCGTGCCACTTTTGAGCCGCTGACTTGAGCTCTTTTTTTTAAAGTCAAGTCTTAAAAACTCTGACTCACAGTGATATGTAGATGCCAGGAAACAGAAGCAGTTTCCATAGCTCTGTTTGCCTGACAAAGAGAGACTTATATTAAAGAATTCTAGTATGTTCCATGTTGCATTAATTCCCTCATCTGCTTAGTTTATAAGAGCATTTTTGGCGAGCTCTGAATCACCAATCTTGTCAATGTTACAACATCATTATTGTTTTAGGGAAAATGGAATAAAAGTTCTATGAGGTCAGAGAGTGTGTCTGAATCATTTTCTGCTGGACCTTTTTACCACGGTGGTACAGGATGCAGTGTCACAAGAGCTTGGGGAAATTCCTTCTCCACCAGAGTATTAGTGTCTCACATGCAGACAAATTATGAGTTGCTCCATCTGTGCACAGATACCCAGAGTTTTCTTCTAGTAGAAGTTTCAGGTGACCAGGCAACAAGCACAGTACCTAGAACACAGGAAGCGTTCAATTGATATATGTTGAAAAATTTGTAAAAGGCAAAACAGAATTCTCGTTGTTAGACTGTCTCCATATTTTGTTAGTTTCTAATTTAAAATAATTTATTGGGCACTAAACTACCAGTGAAGTAAAAATGAATGCCACGCTTTGAGAGAGAAATTATAAAAATTTTGGAAATTCTTTGCACTCAATTGTAGATGACTGAACAGTGAGATATGTAAAAGTTTGAAGAATATGAGGGGCTGTTTAAAATAGCTTCACAGTTTTCAAAGCTCACTGACTGCAGAATTTCCTTTTGTCCTGGAAAATGTAAATTGACCTATACCCACACCTATTTGCCAGGTCTCTTGGTGCCTCCCTTGCCCCTGGACACACACGTAAATATCTTCTTAGTTAGCCTCTTTATTTTTTTGTTGACATATAAAAGTATTGACTTACAATGCTGTGTTAATTTCTGCTGTACAACAAAAGTGACTCAGTTGTACAGATATATACATTCTTTTTTTTTTAATATTCTTTTCCATATGGTTTATCGTAAGATACTGAATATAGTTCTCTGAGCTTTACAGTAGGACCTTATTGTTTATCCGTTCCATATATAATAGCTTACATCTGCTAACCCCAACCTCCTACTCCATCTCTCCCCCAACCCCCTCCCCCTTGGCAACCACAAGTCTTTTCTCTATGTCCGTGAATCTGTTTCATAGATAGGTTCATTTGTGTCATACCTTAGATTCCACATATATGTGCAATCATATGGTATTTGTCTTTCTGTTTCTGACTTACTTCACTTAGTATGATAATCTCTAGTTGCATCCTTTTTGTTACAAATGGCATTATTTCATTCTTTTTTACAGCTGGATTGTACTCCATTGTATATGGACCACATCTTCTTTATCCATTCATGTGTTAATGGACATTGAGGTTGTTTCCATGTCTTGGCTATTGTAAATAGTGCTGTTATGAACATAAGGGTGCATGTGTCTTTTTGGATTAGAGTTTCATCTGGATATATGCGCAGGAGTGGGGTTGCTGGATCATATGGTAATTCTATTTTTAGTTTTCTGAGGAACTTTCATACTGTTTTCCATAGTGGCTATACCAACTTACAATCCCATCTAACAGTGTAGGAGGGTTTCCTTTTCTTCACATCCTCTCCAGCATTTGTTATTTGTAGACTTTTTAATGATGGCCATTCTGACCACTGTGAGATGATACCTTATTTCAGTTTTGATTTACATTTCTCTTACAATTAGTGATGTTGAGCATCTTTTCATGTGCCTACTGGCCATTTGTATTTCTTCTTGGGAGAAATGTCTATTTAGGTCTTCTGCCTGTTTTTCAATTGGGTTATTTGTTTGTTGTTGTTGAGTTGTATGAGCTGTTGGTCTATTTTGGAAATTAAGCCCTTGATTGTCACATTGTTTGCCAATATTTTCTCCCATTCCATAGGTTATCTTTTCATTTTGTTTATGGTTTCCTTTGCTGTGCAAAAGATTGTAAGTTTGATTTGGTTCCATTTGTTTATTTTTGTTTTTATTCCTATTGCCCTGGGAGAATGACCTAAGAAAATATTTGTACAATTTATGTCAGAGAATGTTTTGCCTATGACCTCTTCTAGGAGTTTTATGGTGTCATGTCTTATGCTTATGTCTTTAAGCCATTTTGAATTTATGTTTGTGTAAGATGGGAGGGTGTGGTCTAACTTCATCAATTTACATGAAGCTGTCCATTAGTTGGCCTCTTTATTTTTTTAATAGATCTTTATTGGAGTATAACTGCTTCACAATACTGTATTAGTTTCTGTTGCACAACAAAGTGAATCAGCCATATGCATACACGTGTCCCCATATCCCCTCCCACTTGAGCCTCCCTCCCTTCCTCTCTAACCCACCACTCTAGGTCATCACAAAGTACCGAGCGGATTTCCCTGTGCTATGCTGCTGCTTCCCACCAGCCAACTGTTTTACATTCGGTAGTGTATATATATCGATGCTACTCTCACTTCGCCCCAGCCTCCCCCTCCCACCCTATGGCTTCAAGTCCATTCTCTATGTCTGCCTCTTTATTCCTGCCCTGCAACTAAGTTCATCAGTACCATTTTTTTTAATCTTCCATGCATATGCGTTAACATATGGTATTTGTTTTTCTCTTTCTGACTTACTTCACTCTGTATGACAGACTCTAGGTCCATCCACCTCACTACAAATAACTCAATTTCGTTTCTTTTTATGGCTGAGCAATATTCCACCGTATATAGGTGCCACATCTTCTTTATCCATTCATCTGTCGATGGACATTTAGGTTGGTTCCATGTCCTGGCTATAGTAAATAGTGCTGCAGTGAACATTCTGGTACATGTCTCTTTTTGAATTATGGTTTTTCTCTGGATATATGCCCAGTAGTGGTATTGCTGGATCATATGGTAATTCTATTTTTAGTTTTTTAATGAACCTCCTCTGTTTTCCATGGTGGCTGTATCAATTTACATTCCTACCAACAGTGCAGGAGGGTCCCCTTTTCATCACACCCTTTCCAGAATTTTTTATTTCTAGATTTTTTTGATAATGGCCATTCTGACTGCCGTGAGGTGATGCCTCGTTGTAGTTTTGATTTACATTTCTCTAATAATAAGTGATGTTGAGCATCTTTTCATGTGCCTCTTGGCCATCTGTATGTCTTCCTTGGTAAAATGTCTATTTAGGTCTTCTGCCCATTTTTTAACTGGATTGTTTGTTTTGTTGATATTGAATTGCATGAGCTGCTTGTATATTTGGGAGATTAATCCATTGTTCTTTCATTTGAAAATATTTTCCCCATTCTGGGGTTTGTCTTTTTGTCTTGTTTATTGTTTTCTTTGCTGTGCAAAAGCTTTTAAGTTAAATTAAGTCCCGTTTGCTTAATTTTGTTTTTATTTCCATTACTCTAGGAGGTGGTTGAAGAAAGATCTTGCTGTGGTTTATGTCAAAGAGTGTTTTTCCTCTGTTTTCCTCTAAGAGTTTTATAGTGTCTGGTCTTAAATTTAAGTCTTTGATCTATTTGGAGTTTATTTTTGTGGATGGTGTTAGGTAGTGTTCTAATTTCATTCTTTTACATGTAACTGTCCAGTTTTACCAGCACTACTTATTAAAGAGGCTGTCTTTTCTCCATTGTATGTTCTTGCCTCCTTTGTTGTAAATTCGGTGCCCATATGTGTGTGGGTTTATCTCTGTGCATTCTATCCTGTACCATTGGTCTGTATTTCTGTTTTTGTGCCAGTACCATACTGTCTTGATTACTGTAGCTTTGTGGTGTAGTTTGAAGTTGGGGAGCCTGATTCCTCCAACTCCATTTTTCTTGCTCAAGATTGCTTTGGCTCTTCAGGGTCTTCTGTGTTGCCATACGAATTGTAAAATTTTTTGTTCTAATTCTGTGAAGAATGCCATTGGTAGTTTGATAGGGATTGCATTGACTCTGTAGATTGCTTTGGGTAGTATAGTCATTTTCACAATATTGATTCTCCCAATCCAAGAACATGGTGTATTTCTCCATCTGTTTATGTCAGCTGTGATTTCTTTCATCAGTGTTTTATAGTTCTCTGAGTACAAGTCTTTCACCTCCTTAGGCAGGTTTATTCCTAGGTATTTTTTTGTTGTTGTTGCAGTGGTAAATGGGAGTGTTTCCTTAATTTCTCTTTCTGATTTTTCGTTGTTGGTGTACAGGAAAGTAGAGACTTCTGTGCATTAATTTCATATCCTGCAAGCTTACCAAATTCACTGATTAGTTCTTGTAGTTTTCTGGTGGCATCTTTAGGATTTTCTATGTATAGTATCATGTCATTGGCAAACAGTGACAGTTTTACTTCTTCTTTTCCAATCTGTATTCCTTTTATTTCTTTTTCTTCTCTGATTGCTGTGGCTAGGACTTCCAAAACTATATTGAATAAGACTGGCAAGAGTGGACATCCTTGTCTTATTCCTGATCATAGTGAAAATGCTTTGAGTTTTTCACCATTGAGTATGATGCTTCTTGTGCATTTGTCTTATATAATCTTTATTATGTTGAGGTAGGTTCCCTCTATGCCCATTTCCTGGAGAGTTTTTAATCCTAAATTGGTGTTGAATTTTGGCAAAAGCTTTTTCTGCATCTATTGAGATGATCATATGGTTTTTATTACTTAATTTGTTAATGTAGTGTATCACATTGATTGATTTGTGTATATTGAAGAATCCCTGCATCCCTGGGATAAATCTCACTTGATCATGGTGTATGATCCTTTTAATGTGCTGTTGGATTCTGTTTGCTAGTATTTTGTTCAGGATTTTTGCATCTATGTTCATCAGTGATATTGGTCTATAATTTTATTTTATTGTGATATCTTTTCTGGTTTTGGTATCAGGGTGATGGTGGCTTCATGGAATGAATTTGGGAGTGTTTCTCCCTCTGCAGTTTTCTGGAAGAGTTTGAGAAGGATTGCTGTTAGCTCTCCTCTAAATGTTTGATAGAATTCGCCTGTCAAGCCATCTGATCCTGGACTTTTGTTTATTGAAAGAATTTTAATTACAGTTTCAATTTCATTACTTGTGATAGGTCTGATTATATTTTCTAATTCTTCCTGGTTCAGTCTTAGAAAACTGTACCTTTCCAGTAATTTGAACATTTCTTCGTGGTTGTCCATTTTAGTGGCATATAGTTGTTTGTACTAGTTTCTTATACTCCTTTGTATTTCTGCAGTGTCAGTTGTGATTTCTCCTTTTTCATTTCTAATTTTATTGATTTGCATCCTCTCCCTTTTTTTCTTGATGAGTCTGGCTAAGGGTTTATCAATTTCGTTTATCTTCTCAAAGAACCAGCTTTTAGTTTTATTAATGTTTGCTGTTGTTTTTTTCATTTCTATTTCATTTATTTCTGCTCTGATCTTTATGATCTCTTTCCTTCTACTGACTTTGAGTTTTTTTTGTTCTTTTCTCTCTAGTTGTTTTAAGTGTAGGGTTAGATTGTGTGAGATTTTTCTTGTTTCTTGAGGTGAGATTGAATTGCTATAAACTTCCCTCTTAGAACTGCTTTTGCTGCGTCCCATAGGTTTTGGGTCATGTTTTCATTTTTATTTGTTTCTGTGTATTTTTCTATTTCATCTTTGATTTCTTCAGTGATCTCTTGGTCATTTAGTAGCACACTGTTTAGCCTCCAGGTATTTGTGGTTTTCACAGTTTTTTTTCCTGTAATTGAATTCCAATCACATAGTATTGTGGTCAGAAAAGATGCTTGATATAATTTCAATTTTGTTAAATTTTCTGAGGCTTGATTTGTGACCCAAGATGTGATCTATCCTAGAGAATCTTCCATGTGCACTTGAGAAGAAAGTGTATTCTGTTGTTTTCGGATGAAACGTCTATAAATATCAATTAAATCTATCTGGTCTGTCGTGTCATTTAAACCTTGTGTTTCCTTTTTTATTTTCTGTTCGGATGATCTCTCCATTGGTGTAAGTGGGGTGTTAACAGTCCCCTACTATTATTGTTTTACTGTCAGTTTCTCCTTTCATGGTTGTTAGCATTTGCCTTATGTATTGAGTTGCTCCTATGTTGGCTGCATAAACATTTATAATTGTTATATCTTCTTCTTGGATTGATCCTTTGATCATTATGTAGTGTCCCTCCTCATCTCTTGTAACAGTCTTTATTTTAAAGTCTATTTTGTCTGATATGAGAAGTGCTACTCCAGCTTTCTTTTGATTTCCATTTGCATGGAATATCTTTTTCCATCCCTTCACTTTCAGTCTGTACGTGTCCCTAGGTCTGAAGTGGGTCTCTTGTAGACAGCATACATATGGTTTTTGTATCCATTCAGCCAGTCTGTGTCTTTTGGCTGGGGCATTTAATCCATTTACATTCAAGGTGATTATCAGTATGTATGTTCCTACTACCATTTTCTTAATTGTTTTGGGTTTGTTTTTGTGGGTATTTTTCTTCTCTTGTGTTTCCTGCCTAGAGAAGTTTCTTTAGCATTTGTTGTAAAGCTAGATTGGTGGTGCTGAATTCTGTTAGCTTTTGCTTGTCTGAAAAGCTTTTACTTCTCCATTGAATCTGAATGAGATCCTTGCTGGGTAGAGTAATCTTGGTTCTGGGTTTTTCTCTTTCATCACTGTAAGTATATCATGCCACTCCCTTCTGGCCTGCAGAGTTTCTGCTGAAAAATCAGCTGATAACCTTATGGGGGTTCCTTTGTATGCTATTTTTTGTTTTCCCCTTGCTGAATATTTTTCTTTTAATTTCTTTTAATTTAATTTTTGTTAGTTTGATTAATATGTGTCTTGGTGTGTTTTTCCTAGGGTTTCTCCTGTATAGGACTCTCTGTGCTTCCTGGACTTGGGAGACTATTTCCTTTCCCATGTTAGGGAAAGTTTTCCCCTATGATCTCTTCAAATATTTTCTCAGACCCTTTCTTTTTCTCTTGTTCTTCTGGGACCCCTTATATTCAAATGCTTGTGCGTTTAGTATTGTCCCAGAGATCTCTGAGATTGTCTTCTTTTCATTCTTTTTTCTTTATTCTGCTCCTGGTCAGTTATTTCCACCATTTTGTCTTCAAGCTCACTTATTCGTTCTTCTGCCTCAGTTATTCTGTTATTGATTCCTTCTAGGGGATTTTTCATTTCAGTTATTTTGTTGTTCATCTCTGTTTGTTCTTTAGTTCTTCTAGATCTTTGTTAAACATTTCTTGTATTTCGTCAATCCTTACCTCCATTCTAATTCTGAGATTCTGGGTCATCTTTACTGTCATTACTCTGAATTCTTTTTCAGGTAGATTGCCTATATCCTCTTCATTTATTTGATCTTGTAGGTTTTTACCTTGCTCCTTCATCTGTGACATATTTTTATGCCATCTCAATTTTTTTTTTTTAATGAGTGGGATTGTGTTCCTATCTTTCTGGTTGGTTGGCTTGAGGCTTCCAACACTGAAGTTTTTAGGCTGTTGGGTAGAGCTGGGTATTGGTGCTGAGATGAGGAACTCCATGAGACCTCACTCCTGTGAATACTCCCTGGGGTCTGAGGTTCTCTGTTAGTCCAATGGTTCAGACTCAGAGCTCCCATCGCAGGAGCTTTGGCCCAAAACCCAGCTCATGAACCAAGATCCCACAAGCTGCATGGGGCGGCAAAAAAAAAAAAAACAAAAACAAAAAAAACAAAAAAAAACAGTAACAAAGTAAAAAATAAAATTAGACTAGGAAACTAACATATGTTAAAAAGAATATAAAAATAAAAATATAGATGAATCAACAACCAGAAGGTACATCAGTACCACAGTAGTAAAAAAAAGAGGAGGAGGGAAAAGAAAAAAAAAAAAAAAGTAGGGGGAAAGGCCTTGGCTGTGGAGGGCGGGGCCTAAGCAAGGGTGAGGTTTGGGCAGTGGGCGGGACCAATGCTCAGGACCCACAGGGCTGGTAAAGGTCTTGGGGGCTGTGGAGGGTGGGGCTTAGACTCAAGGAACAGAAGGGGCCCAGGCATGCCCCCCACCCCTGGTCTCAGAGGGCATGGTACCTCACCTGGGAACTCAGCAGGCTCCCAGGGCCCTAGTGGGTGGGGCAATTACCCTTGACTCCTCTCTGCTCTTCCTGGATGGCCCCTCCCACCTGCCTCTCCTGATCTCACTGGCCTCCCTCCTATGCCCCCAGGACCCACACAGCCTGGATGGGGCTTTAACACTCTTCCCGGAGAGTCCCTCCGCCTGCCTCTCCTGACCTCCCCAGCCTCAGAGGCGCCGATCGTGTCTGGCCTCCACTTCTCCTCCTCCCTCAGTCCCCCTGCATCCTACTGGTTCACTTTGGGGCTCTTCCCATCTCCTTGAGCATCGGAGTCCCCCTCCATCGGCCGGCAAGCACCCTAGTTGTGTGCTAACTCCGTGTCTTCCCACACCGCCATCTTGACTCTGCCTCTAGTTGGCCTCTTTAAATCAAACATTATTGAAGCTCTCTCAGCTCAGAATACAGCTTTCCTTTCTTTTTGATATACAGAGAAACTAGTGAGAACAGAAGTAACATTTTCTCCAAACAAATAAACCATGTTTCTGCAAAGACATGAATAGTGCCAGACCCTGGGATGACAACCTTGAATGGACTGCTTGCACTTGCATGTGCCAGGCTGAAATGATGACGGCTCTAGACTCCTAGTCTAGGAAAGCCTTTTAGGAATATTCCAACTATGCCAGGAAGCATCTGATAGACACATGTAAACATGATCATAAATTCCAAACTGGGACTGGAAGTCTTAGGAAAATATAAGTCCTATTGTAAGATGACTACTTAATTGGATGCAGCCCTATCCCTGTTCTTCTTCAGTCCTAGATGTAGCTGGACTGAAGTCCTAGATGAGTGTCTTTCTTCTGTAATTGCAAAAAATTGCTGTCAGAAAACACTTAGCCTGGGACTTCCCTGGTGGTGCAATGGATAAGACAGCACTCCCAATGCAGGAGGCCCGGGTTCGAACCCTGGTCAGGGAACTAGATCCCACATGCCTGCCGCAACTAAGAGTTCACATGCCACAACTAAGGAGTCCATGTACTGCAACTAAGGAGCCCGCCTGCCTCAACTAAGACCCCATGCAACCAAATAAATAAATAAATAATTCTTTTAAAAAAAGAAAAAAAAGAAAACACTTAGCCCATCATCTTTCCCCAGAAACTACCCCTACTGAGCAGTGTCCTTGTACCATGCCAAGGCTCACTTGTCGGGTGCCTTTAGTAGAGGTGCCAATCTCTTGTCCAATTAACTGAAGCCAAGTGGTAAAAAGCAAACCAGACTGCAGTAGGTAAACAGCTGATGCTCCATTGAAACTCCTCAAAGTAGCACCTTGCACAAATTACCCAGGATGTTAAATATTATGATCTTAATTTCATCTAAAATATAAAAAATATTTTCTTTTTCAATGAGAGAGCATGGCAGGTAATTTTTAACATGTCTCCAAAAAATAATAGGGTGAAATGATATCATTGAGATACTTCTAGAAGAATAGAGAGACAGCTCTCCATTCTGTTCTGATATTTCTTTTGTAACCAACTCTGTACCATGTTAGTGATTTGCATATAATAGCCCCCAGTGCAAATTAAATGGAACAAGGTCCCATTGCAGCTAATAGACTCACTGTAACAAGTCCCTCAACTTTTCCTGGTCACAGTGCTCAGCAGAATCACCATATGTGGAACTGGATTGCAAGATAAAAATAGCATTGTTTTGTGCTTTCAAACCCATACAACTCTATATTGTCTCTTAGGAAGTAGATTTTTTTTTAATAGCCAGTGATTAGCTCCTTCCTGGCTTGTTATACAAGTTTTGGTATGTGTTTGTGTATTTTTTTAAATCACTAGTGTTATCTGTACTTTGGAAGAAGAGCTACAATTAAACATATTTTGAACAGAAAAGGAAAAGGCAGCGGGGCTCTTTTGGCATCAGTTCACACAGACTATTCATTCCAAAATATTGCTGGTTTTACACTGATATCATCCACCAATGTCAGCACAGCTGAGGTGACTGTGCTAATTAACTGTCCTGCCCAACCAGCTGAGAAAGGTTGTATAAACTCCATGGGAATATGAGCTGTTAGAACGAAATTCTATCCAGTGGAGCTAGGGACCGAACCCAAATATAGAATCAAAATATGGAACAGTCGCCCTTAACCATCAGGTGATAACATCATCAGCTCAAGATGTTAGAGAGTTAGCAGAGTTGAATACAAGGCTGGTATGACAGAATAAAAATTAATCACATGTGAAGAGTTCAAGACCTCCTCCTGTCTGCTGTTTACAACAGAGATTTGGGAATAACCAGCCAGCATAGCATCTCCAAAGACAGAAAGCCCTCCCACTCCAAAGGTCCATTCTCAAGAGAAAACCTGTCCAACATAAGAAAGGTTATAATCTCCAAGGGACTGTTTGAGGTGTGTGCAACCAGATGGGAGTGGGGACAGTTGTCCCGGGAATGTGATGAAACTGGAAGTGTCATTCAGTCTAGACAGTAAGGGTCAAAGGCTCAAGAGGGTGTGTGTAATATGGCACATGGATAAAAAAGATTTTGTTTTGGTTTAGGTGACGAGAGACTACAAGGAACTTCAGGATATTGAGGGGTAGGAGAGAGAGTTTTATAAAGTTTCTATGGACTATGTACCCCTACCACCAACCCCCCCAAAAAAAAATCTGACAGAATGGGTAAAAAGGTTATAAATTTATTTTTTTAAGTTTTAAAAAGACAGAATTATATATTATGAAGCAATCTGCAGATGCTTCAATTTAGACCAAACAGGTCAGAAGTGTTAGAGGAGAAACCAAGAGTCTTTTAAGCCATCACACTTGTAAGGTCATTATTTGGGTTCAAGAATTCAAATATAGAGAAAGAGAGTACATTGTTTATTGAAAACTGAAAGTCAGTTTTCATGTCATGGGGAAAATATTGATTACCTCCTATAACCATGTCATTAATGAAGAGAGAGAGAGAGAGATGGGGTGAGGGACTCCCCCATTTCAGATAATTCATCTGAAAGCACAGGTTTAAGGTAAAAACTTCTTGAAACGAAGTGGGCTGGTTTCAGATCAACCTGAAATTAAGAGAGATAAAATCCTACCCCGTCTTTACTGTCTCCATCACAAAGAGAACCCATGTTACAGCAACAGAGAGGTGCCCCGGGAAAAGATACTTAAATGCTATACTTCACAGAAGAGTGGTCCTAGCAGACTCTTGCATCTAGTTAATAGTAGATTGGATGTTTGGATATGGGAGGTTTACGACCAATTGAAGACAAATAAGTCAATATCTTATTAATTAGCTCAGTCTAATTTACATTTCCTTTAAGGACAGACCCATAATCATAAAACCTTTTCACTACAGTATGGATATCAGGACTTGGTGAGAAAAGGGCTAGACTGTTGTTTCCCCTAAGTGCCTCTTTTGTTTTTTTGTGTGTTTATAAGGATTTCTGTATGAGAATGGGTACCTTGGGACCCATGCATAACAGAATGTTCACTCATTAGGCATGCTTTATTTTAGAAGTGGTAGAAACTGGCCAACACTCAGGCTACCAAATAATAATAAAAAGGAAAAAATATGTAATAAAAAATAAGACTCTTGTTTGGGCTGGGCCTGTCTAGATACAAACATTAAGGACATCTTGGGCACTGTGGAGTTGCAGATTGGTAGGCCTCTATCAGGACTGTGGAGGATCTGATATTTTACCCTGCTTGCAAGTGAACAGGTTAACCTGGCAGAACACAAGACTCACGGGACAAGACAAAGGACTTTATTACACACAGCAGGCAAACAGCGTGAGCTTCATGTTCACATCAGTTCCCTTCCCCCCACCCACATCCCATGGGCTGATGCAAAGTGGCTCAGGTGGATGCTGAGTACACTGTTGGTTTGTCTCACAGCTGGGGAACCTCAAGCATAGGGAACCTGCATCTTTTATAATGGGCTGCAAGCAAACCTGCCTGAGCCTTGCCCCAGAAGGATGCATCTTCATTATACTGGACAAGAAACAAACCATTACCTCTGCTCCATAGGAAGACACTATACCTGTCTTCCAAGGCTGTTTACCATGCAGACATCCTTGAGAAGACAGTGCTTCTGCTCAGAAGATGTGCAGAAATGTCAGGGACCAATGGAGATTTGTCTCCTGACAGCCTTATGGTAATAGATGCTGCTGATAGTATAAGTCATGCTCTCTACTGCTCACTTACTGCCAGCCACAGAGGTAACTCCAGGGTGGCAGCCAGTAAACATAATGAGGCTGTGTAATTTCTACCCTGTTCTTGAGGTTGTGCAGATCTGGGAGTGTCTTCCTGGCTCTAGATCATGTGCAGGTATAAGAGACACCATTCATTTGACCTCAAATCACATAGAAGGAGAGCCTGGTCCATACTGAATCATTATGTGAATTGCCTTCATATTGAGGAAAATGAGTATACATCTCACCAGTCCTCCTTTTTCTGCCTTTGTCTTTATTTCTTCCAATTCCTGGAATTTCTTAGGAGGCAATAATCTCCCAAATCCTTAGGCTCTTGAAGAGGGGAGGGTTACACACTCTTATAGATAGCTCAAAATGTCTGCTAGCTTGACTAATCAAACCCTTTGGGCTATAGAGCTGGAGAAAACAACTTGGAACATCTAGTTCCTTCTTAAATGAAGCTATGTGACATTGCATCCAGATTATCCTAAGGAAACAGGAAGTCAGAAGTTAACTGCTCTATTTGAATTTCCATGGCATGAGTGCTTTAGTGAAAAAACATGGGCCTGGAATCAGAGAAACTCAAATACAACACTATCACTGTATGCATGACCATATGCCCTTTAATAGGTCTAATTTGGGTCTCAATTTAGTCATCTGTAAATTGGGGCTAGAAATACCTACATCCTAGTGTTGTTAGGGGGATTAAATGAAGAAAAAATTGGTAACACACTTTGCACAGGGCCCCGCTCTCTGAATAATTATTGTTATTATTGATTTATCCTATCACTCTTGGAAAGCCATAAAATGCAGTGTGGTAAGTGTCCTTAATTTACTGCCAGGCCTGAGAGCCATTCTTACAGTTAACCAATAAATCAGGAGTCAGCTCCCAGTACTCCCACCATCATGGAAGTGTGTCCTGTTGTTTGATATGAATTTGACTTGACTTCTTTGATGATAGACTCCACCTTTGTTCACCTAAATAACAGAGTTCCAAGATGCATGCCGATGGACAATGATAAGCTGCCAGGAAACCTGGTCTCTGTAGAGCTTGATCACCTATGAATAGCTTATCTAGATCCTAGTGCAGGAGTCTCTTATAAAAATCTTTTAAAAAATCTTTGTCCTAAGGATTAATCTCCAAAATTTACAAGCAGCTCATGCAGTTCAATATCAAAAAAACAAACAACCCAATCCCAAAACAGGCAAAAGACCTAAATAGACATTTCTCCAAAGAAGACATAGAGATTGCCAACAAACACATGAAAGGATGCTCAACATCACTAATCATTAGAGAAATGCAAATCAAAACTACAATGAGGTATGACCTCACACCAGTCAGAATGGCCATCATCAAAATATCTACAATCAGTCAATGCTGGAGAGGGTGTGGGGAAAAGGGAACCCTCTTGCACTGTTGGTGGGAATGTAAATTGATACAGCCACTATGGAGAACAGTATGGAGGTTCCTTAAAAAACTAAAAATAGGGCTTCCCTGGTGGTGCAGTTGTTGAGTGTCCGCCTGCCGATGCAGGGGACACAGGTTCATGCCCCAGTCCGGGAAGATCCCACATGCCGCAGAGCGGCTGGACCTGTGAGCCATGGCCGCTGAGCCTGCGCGTCCAGAGCCTGTGCTCCGCAACAGGAGAGGCCACAACAGTGAGAGGCACGCGTACCGCAAAAAAAAAAAAAAAAAAAAAAAAAAAAACTAAAAATAGAATTACCATACAAGCCAGGAATCCCACTACTGGGCATATACCCTGAGAAAACCATAATTCAAAAGGAGTCATGTACCACAATGTTCATTGCAGCACTATTTACAATAACCGGGACATGGAAGCAACCTAAGTGTCCATTGACAGATGAATGGATAAAGAAGATGTGGCACATATATACAATGGAATATTACTCACCATAAAATGAAACGAAATTGAGTTATTTGTAGTGAGGTGGATGGACCTAGAGTCTGTCATACAGATTGAAGTAAGTCAGAAAGAGTAAAACAAATACCATATGCTAACACATATATGGAATCTAAGAAGAAAAAAAAATGGTTCTGACGAACCTAGGGGCAGGACAGGAATAAAGACGCAGACATAGAGAATGGACTTGAGGACACAGGGAGGGGGAAGGGTAAGCTGGGAGGAAGTGAGAGAGTGGCATGGACATATATACATTACCAAATGTAAAAGAGATAGCTAGTGGGAAGCAGCTACATAGCACAGGGAGATCAGCTCGGTGCTTTGTGACCACCTAGAGGGGTGGGATAGGGAGGGTGGGAGGGAGACGCAAGAGGGAGGAGATGGGGGGATGTATGTATATGTATAGCTGATTCACTTTGTTATACAGCAGAAACTAACACACCATTGTAAAGCAATTAAACTCCAATAAAGATGTTTAAAAAAATAAAATGTTTATTCAAAAAAAATCATTTTCCTTTTTCAAAGTCAGATAACATATAGCATGATTGTATTTTAAATTAAGGTACTTGAGTTCTGGAAAACTGCAGTTTATATAGGGTAAAACTAGTTAGTAGTATTAATGTCTGTAATATCACCATGCTCTTTACCCCAATTTTTACATCATCAAAGCAGTTAAAACAGTAAACCCCTGGAAGTTGAAGAAACTGGACTCAGAAATAAGTATTAAGTTGTTCGGCGCCTTTCCCATTCAGTAAATTATCTCACCTCTGTAGCTGAGTCATTAACTCAGTAGGCTGATATTTATTGAGATTCCATCCATGAGCAAATTACTATCCTGGCCCCTGATTATTCCTACATGATTAAGGTCTGGTGACCACAGTCAGAGAACTTACTGCTTAAAAGGAGAAGAAGCAGCTTTAATATTGCATCTGCCAGGGTCCATGCACAGTGTTAGGTGTTCCTAAATACATATAAAGTAGGATTCTTTTGCTTTCATGTAACAGAAAAAGTCAACTCACCTTGTTTAAAATTTAGAGTAAAAGACATCATGTTCAGCAGTTTGATAATACCATCAAGAAACCAGATTTTTTAGGTAGTTAATACAGATAAAGTGCTTTTGAAAAATATCTGGCATCAGGCTTCCCTGGTGGTGCAGTGGTTGAGAATCTGCCTGCTAATGCAGGGGACACGGGTTCGAGCCCTGGTCTGGGAGGACCCCACATGCCACGGAGCAACTAGACCTGTGAGCCACACCTGAGCCTGTATGTCTGGAGCCTGTGCTCTGCAACAAGAGAGGCCGCGATAGTGAGAGGCCCGCGCACCGTGATGAAGAGTGGCCTCCGCTTGCCACAACTAGAGAAAGCCCTTGCATAGTAACAAAGACCCAACACAGCAAAAATTAATTAATTAATAAACTCTTTAAATATATATATATCTGGCATCTAGTAAACATTCATTAAATTTCATCAGTTATAATTGCTTAGCACATTTCCCCTAGACTCTTAGGATTTATATATAAAATAAATAAGAGCAGAAGTGAATTTTATACAGGGGATAGATAGATTTTACAGAGAAAATATTTAAGCTGGTTCTTGGGCTTAAGGAGATGATTGCCAACTAGACAAGGAAAGTCTTTTAAGGCAGAGGAAGCAACATGTGCAAGGCAAGGAGGTTTGAAGGGCAGAGTGACGAGTTAAAGAAATGAGGTTCATCTGTGCAATAGGATAATAAGCAGTCATTGAACAGAATAAGAGAATCTATGTGTTAAATAATATGCTTATTAATGGAAAATTAAGATTATGCAATAGTATGCACAGTAGGCTCTCATTCAGTTTTTAGTTATTGTATTATTTGAGTAATTTACAATCATATTATCAACTTTTTAAAAATAGATGAGAAATTATAGAATCAGGAATTAGCAAATTGTTTATTTTTACTGGAGGAATGGAGGATGATGAAATAGAAGTAGAATTTGGTATTAGATTATATGCTATACTAGAGAATTTGGACCTTATGCTCCAGACTAGATCAGAAGTTGGCAATCTTGGCCCGCCACTTATTTTTGTAAATGAAGTTTTATTGGAACACAGCCACTTGCATTCATTTACATGTGGTCTATGGTTGCTTTTGCACTGCAGCAGCAGAGTTGAATAGTTGTGAGAGAGACTGTATGGCCCACAAAGCCTGGAGTATTTATTACCTAAACCTTTACAGACAAAAATTGCTGACCCCTCCTATAAATAATGAAAAGACATCAAAGTAGGGGGTGGCATCATTAAATCTGTTTACTACCAAGATAATAACAACAGAGCCTGGGAAACAGATATAAGAATGTTAATTGTAATAATTCTGATGAACACTCTGCCTTATAGAAATTTCTCAGTAATTCTCATACCATCCTAAAAGTAAATATAACAATTTTTGTATCCTTTTTGTAAAAGAGAAAAATGAGGAACAGGCCAGATAGCTGTTAAGTGGTGTGTCTTCAAACAGAACATAAGTTCCAGGAAGAATGGGACTTTGTGTTGTTCACACTTCTGGCTCCAGCACCAAGGACAGTGTCTGACACATGCTCAGGCATCTAAATAAATATTTATGGACCAAATGCAAGAAGGAATCAATGAATAAATAAATGAATGAGTGGGAAATTCATAGGGGAGTGGAGGCAGCCTCTCAAAGTCACCCTGCAGCGTCAGCCATCCCAACTTTATCGTCTTGCCAGCACTTCTGGCTGTGACTTATTCGAGATCTTCCATGTTGTTTTAGGAGCTAGGAGCCAGAAAAACCTTCCCAGGATTTACATATTCTCTCTTAGCTCTAGGCTTTCTCACTCTTCTATATTCTACCCGAAAAGAGTTGTCACTTCATTTATCTGATTTGTTTTTCCTGTGTAGCACGCCCTATTTTCTTCCAATTTCTCACATCCGGTTCATGTCTACTCTTTAACTTTAAGCAGTTCTGGGGGTCCTTCCCATTGCTAAAGGGATTCCTCACTCCTCAGCAGGTTACCATCCATTACCCATCCAGTAGACAGCGCTGAGTGTTGTCAAACGCTGGTGTTACACAGTTTCTGTCTAGTTCTTGGTCTTTCATCTGCACCAGCCCTTGAAAGCTGACAGGAGGAATTGCTTGCTTTCCAGGCCTTAATGTTTATCTCCCTTCAGATGTCACCATCTGCTGTGATTTGGAAGCTCAGGTAAAGTGCATTTTTTCCCACTTCTTTAAGTTGCTCAGCCTCCTGCAGGTATTGCCATGCCTCTGTCCTCTCTCCCTTCATACGTCATTTCCTTGGAACTGATGGGGTTTATATTGAAATTGATGGATGTGCCTGGTGCTTTTCCTCTACGTTGTCTGTCATTCTTTGCATTGCACATATTCTATCTGTCCACTGAGGCCTTCATGTAAAGCAGGCAAAAGCACCTGTGAAATCACAATCAGCTGTGTTCTTTCTTCATTCCACTCTTATCTGTTATTTCACATTACTACTTCCCTTAGTGTCTAAGCCAGAGATGGCAAATGTTGGCCAGACCTCTTTGGCTTATCCTGAAAGTGACTCAGAACTTGGAAATTTGATTTTAAAAATGGAAGCCTGTCTTCCTTTACAGATTTGAAAGAAGTGGTACCCTGGGGCTTGTGTTTTTCTTTGGCAAAAACAGGCAGGAGTGGGTTCTCAGGTACATTCTTTTGATGCTGTTCACACTCTGAAGATTTCCCCAGTTTCACTGCTTCTCCAATCTATCTTTATATCTAATCAGCATAAAGTGTTTATCGTTGCTCTTTATGCTTAGACTTTATAGTTTGAGCTTTTTCAAACTCTGGTGTAAAGCCAAGTTTCCAAAATCCTTTTAGAGAAGGGTCAATCAACTTTTTCTCTAAAGTGCCAGAGAGTAAATACTCTAGGCTTTGAGGACCGTATGGTCTCTGTCTCAGTTACTCAACTCAGCCATTGCAGAGTGAAGACAGCCATAGACAAAACCGAACAAATGAATATGGCTGTGTTTCAATAAAACTTTATGCACAAAACAAGAGCTGGCCCATTTGGCCATAGTTTTCTGACCTCTATTTTAGAACATCACCTCTGATTTTGAAACAGCTACAGTGCATCACTAATATTATCCATTCATTAAGGAATACTCAAACTACATTGAATTATTACAGCAACTGGTACAATCTACTTCCATGCTGATTAAATGAGTTTGTGTATATGAATGTGTATTAACATGTAATCTTCGCAGCTCCAATTAAATGATTTTAGAGAGGCCTGAATTTGTTTTCTAGATTTTAAACATTTATGGCTTTTATGAAGCCTAATAAAATATTATATATGCACTACTAGATCCTTAAAACGTTGTTTACACAAGTAAATAATAGACCCTAATGAGACCAGTGCTGAAATTATTCCCTGGTTCTAACACGGTTCCTTGGGGAGCTACATTATCTGCTTTAAGTCACCGTGGAGCCATTTAGCATACTATAACAGAAGACACAGTCACGTAGTACCCTCCCAGAAACCATGTCCCCTGAGACTGTCATGGCCCTGGGGAAATACTTGTCTCATATTTGTCTCATCTCTCTCATAGTTGTTTAGCAATCTACATTGGTTACAGTCAATACAGTATAAACCCAACTAAATCTTCCTGGAGATGCTTCTTGATGAACTACTAAGTGCCAGTGCTGGGCATTTTATATATATATATATATATATATATATATATATTAGGGTTTGTGAGAATTAGAGACTATGTAAATGTGTTTGTGTGTATATGTGTATATATATATATACACACACATATATAGTCATATTATAGTAATTATGTGTAATTATTCTATGTATAATCTAATTCTTAGAGCACCTAACTTTACAGATGAGCAAACTGAGACTTAGATGTTAAATGGCTGGTCCACATTATAGAAGTTCAGTGTCTCTGCCTCTGAAGCTCATGCTTAATCACGATGTAATGGTTCCTCTTAATATCATGTTTTCTATATGTTTATTCCCTCCACAAACACTAAAAAGAACTATTTCACTTAGTACTTGATGCAAGCTTTAGGATCAATAAATCTTTCCTGAATGATGAAAACTTTTCTCCTACCAAAATTTGCCCCTCAGGGATCCTGTCTTAGTCTAAAAGCATCATTATTTACTCAAATATCCAAGCTAAAGGCAATGCCACCCACCCCTTATTTTCCTCACCCTTAGTTCTCCATCCAGTTGGTCACTGTGATGGTTAATTTTCTGTGTCAGCTCAGCTGCGCCAGGGTGCCTAGATATTAGTCAAACATTATTCTGGATGTTTCTACTGAGGTTTTTTTGGTTTTGGGGGTTTCTTTTAGATGAGATTGATGTTGAAATTGGTCAACTTTGAGTAAAGCATGATGTCCTCAATATTGTGAGTGGGACTCATCCAGTTAGTTAAATGCCTTTAATGCGTGACCTCTGCCCCATGCCTCACCCCTGAGCAAGAAGGAATTCTACCAGCAATGGCCTTCAGATCTGAACTGCAACATTGGCTCTTCCCTGGGTCTCCTGTTTGTTCTGTCTCTCTGGAGAACTCTGACTAATGTAGTCACTAAGAATAAATTCTTTCTCTGAAATATTATTGTTTTTACCATTCTCAGTGCCCTACATTGGCTCAGGTCCCAATTTTTTGACTTCTAGTTAGTCTTTCTGCTTCTAGTTTCTCTAATTCCAATCTGGAATTAGGTCGGTGGCTCCCAGATGCCTGCAAAGCAAATTTAGGCCCCTTGGCATAACATTCAAGGTCCATCACAATTTGGGCCAACCCCTGAGCAGTCCCCACTCAGCTTCCCCACATCAATCAGCATTTCATGAACTTGTCCTGCTTTCACTCCTCTGGGTCTTAAAACTGTTTTTGCCTCCCTTTTTGTGTTGGGAAAAGTTCTTCTGGACATCTGAGCAAGAGTTCCAATTACCAGGTATACAGTCAATTAGAAGTTGAAGATTTGGGTTCCATTGTCTTAGGTGACCTTACCAGTGACTTTGGATCTTGAGTTAAAAGCAAGAAAAGAGCTCAACCTTCCCTAAGAATCCTTTCCTTAACCTCTGTGGATCATATAAACCCATATATGCCCTTTAGACTCTGTTCACACAGTGAAAGAACATCCAGTTGAAGGTGAAACAATAAATCAGTAAGCACTTTGACAAGCCCTGTTTTGACCGCTTTTTTGTTCACCTGATGTTTTTCACTTAACTTACATAATATCCCAGTTATGTTTTCATGGGTAGCAACACCTTCAGCAAAGAGATGATGTGAGGCAGAGCCTATAAAACTTCCAGGATAATTTGAAGTCTTTTGTTTCATGTTGTATTGAATTTCATCAGACTGATTTCTGACTACCTGTCATGAATGTTTCTTTTGTTCATTAGAATGTAAGATTAGGGTTGCTTTAAAATTCCCTTTGGTGAATTGTTAAGAGCTGTGAAATGTTATCGAAAGGTCACTGAAATACATGCGCCAGTAGCTATTAAAGTTAATAGACAGCATGGCCAATTCTATATCTGGAAAATGGCCCAGTCAAGAATGCAGATACAATATCACCAATTCATTCAGCAAAGGAGATTGAGTTCCTCTCCACTGTGCTAAACCTAGGAGTATAAAAATAAATGCAGTATACTCTCTACCCTTAAGGAGCTTAATAGTCAAAGGAAGAAAACAGCCAGATTAACAAATCACAGCTTTCTGTATTGTAAATAATGCTTATAAACTTAGAAGGTTATGCATCAACTTAGGAAGTAGCCAAGAGAAGGCCCCACAAAGAAAGGAAACAAAAGCAATTTTGAGCTGAGTCAAAGGATTTCAAGTAGTTGAAAATCTGGCTTCCTTTAGAGAACTGATTCTCAAAGCAAAGTCCTCATACCAACATCATCAGCATCATCTGGGAACTTGTGAGAAATGCAAACTTGGGCCCCTATTCCGACCTCCTGAATCAGATGCTCTGAGAGTGAGACCCAGCAATCTATGTTTTAGCATGCCCTCTAGATGATTCTGATACATGCTTAAGTTTGAGAGTCACTGATTTAAAGAAGAACACACAGCCCATCGCACCTGGTATCTAAGGAGTGGCCGTGGGCGAGGGGGTTGAGGAGGGCCACAAAGAATGAGGACTGTAGACCGAGGACAGATTGTAAGGAATCCTAAATAACTTCTTAGAAAGTTAAGACTTTATTCTCTAGGTTATGGGGAGACATTGGAATGTTCTAACCAGGAAACTATAATATTTAGCTGTGTGATTTTTGAAAAATGACTGTGGTAGCAGTTCAGAAGATGAAGTCAAGATATGAAGGCAGTAGGTGAAACAAGAGGCCACTGTAAAAGTTTAAGCCAATGGAGTCTTGAGCCTGAATTAAATACCCAGTAGCGTTGAGAGTGGAGAAGAGATAGATTTAAGAGTCTTGTAGGATATGAAATTGCCATCGCTGTTTTTTGACTAAATATCTAGATTCATCTGTTTCTGTGTTAAGACATTTTGTCTTTCACAGCTGAATGTTCAAACCAATTTGAAATGGGTTGAGGAAAAGCAGAAACTTTTCAAGTTGGTAGGTGGGGTGAGAGATGAGAGAGCACTTGGGAGAGAGGTATATTTTAAGGTTTGCGTCTGGGTGCCTTGTGGTGTCTGGTAGAATACCTATAGCAGAGGTCAAGTGGAATATTTATGTTCGTATTTCCATTGCTTTTTTAAAAATCTTGCTTTCTTGCTATTTCTTACTTGATTTTTGGAGTACCCTAATAAAAGAAGAGGTTACATATTCTATGTGAATTTCAATGCACAAGAAAAGTTCCAGATAAGGATTTGGCTGTCTGCATTATCATATTCACTTGATGGATTTCTTTAGGAATGACTATAGTAAATGGCAACTCTATTCTCCAAATTTGTACCATAATTTTGCTTAGTTAAGAATTGTGTAGACGAGAAGATTACTAGCATAACTACTTGGAACTTCCTTAAGTACTTTTGTGTGGTATTTGATTCTGAAGACTTTTACAACATAATTCTGTGTAGGTTACTAATATATCCAATTACAGTCAAATGGGGAGAATATTTTTTAGCATCAGCCCTATTTATCTTTATCTGATTCAAGGGGGAAAATTTTTTTGCCCACATTTATGTTCTCCAGATGAGCACAGTTCAGCAAGTGACGTAGAAGGGGGAGCCAATCATTTCAACCACCTTCAAAGTCTTTCTGGAAGCTCATGATGGCAGATTGACTGCAGTACTCCATTCTTGTCTCATGCATGGATACGAATTTTCTCTCTTCTCTATCCATCTCCAAAATTTACCCACTGGAAGAGGGTGCCAAAACCAAGTCCCCTAAAATCTGAGTCCCTGCTCTTACAGTCAACAGAATATGAAAGGACCTCGAGGATCATATTCACCTCAGAGCAGCACTGCACTAGAAGCTGCTTACGTTTAGAATTGGTGATGACCCCATGACCACACAGGAAAGAGGAGTCCTGTGTCTTCTCTGATTTGAACTGCAATGCAGCATGGAAGTCAAGGTTATTGAGTGGGCCCAGAGTTAGCTCTGTTAGGTATTAGCTGCATGAACTTGGGGGAGTTACTTAGCCTTGTTTTTAATGGGGAAAAAAAAGTCCTCCACTGATCATGGGAATAAAGGAGCTAAAGTAGGTGTTTTGTATTGTGGCTTCATATTATTATGCTTAGAGTAGTCATTTTTCTTGTCCTTTTTATTCTGGACACTCCAAGGCTCCAGAATCCTGGCATTGCATGCTGGACAGGGACCCATATCCTGGGTTTAGAATCTATTCTAAAGAATTATTTCTTAAAAGAGGCATAGAGGATTATATCATCCTGTATATTTTAGCATTGTCTTTGTTTATTAGTTCTACCATAATATTTCTCATTCACTTGAATTTTGAGATTCAACGTTATCTCCTTCCATGTTTGTGTTTGTTACTAATTCACTTCATTTTAAGAGCAGATTTGTAGAATATCTACACAATAGGATAGAAAATTACAAACGGATTGTTTTAAATGCTTAATATCCTTTGAAAGCACATGCAGGCATTACCTTGGAGATTTTGTAGGTTCGGTTCCAGACCATTGCAGTAAAGCAAATATCACAATAAAGTGAGTCACACAAACTTTTTGGTTTCCTAGTATACTCTAAACGTTACATTTACACTATACTGTAGGCTATTAAGTTTGCAGTAGCATTATATCTAAAAAAAGTACATACATTAATTTAAAAATACTTTATTGCTAAAAAGAATAATGTTAACCATCATCTGACAATGCAGGGTTGCCACAAACCTTCAGTTTGTGAAAAAACAGTATCTTTGAAGTGCAACAAAATGAGGTATGCCTGTATGGGTATATTAAGCATTTACTTATGCTTAGCACTGATTAATTTTTCCTAATATATGTATAAGTATTTGTGGTACTGTCTCATCAAATATAATCACTTGACTCTCACAGCACTCTGGTAGAAAAATTACTCAGGAACTTCTTTTCCTTTACTAAAGATTGAAAAATCCTGTATTTATTACTTTTCGATTTCAATCAGTTGAGTTCAGCTCATGACTACAAATTGTCCCAATCATTTAAAGTTTTAATCCATATTACAAAGGCTTGCCCAATTCATTGTAGGTAGCAACTGAATGAATCAAACTCATAGTCTGTCCAAATATGAATGTCTGAAGGATGTCTGTGTCTCATTTGAATATGAAGCTTTTGTTAATCATTGTTCTCTCATTGTGTTGTGAAATGTGCCTCCTCCTTAAAATTATCTGGAAGATAGTTATAAAATTTCCTTGAGCTTGACCTACTGAACATTTGCCAGAATTTCTGTGGAGTAAGCATATAGGAATTCATTTTGTTTTTAATCTCCAATTATTCTACTATAAAGATGATTGCATGGACCCAGAGCATAACCTGTAGTTTTCTCCATTTTATTTCTAGTTAAAGCCAGTTCCTTGCTCTGCAGCTGTAGTCAACCTGTTTTTGACTTTTCTGTCTTACAATTAACCTACTTCTCCTTAAAGAGAATCCCCTTTAATATGTCTGTTAGAAAGGAACCCTCAAGCATATACCCTTATGGGATAGTAAGTTCTAAATTGCTATTTCTCATTTCCTAAATATGAACATCATTATATCAAAAGCTTTAAAACAATATATTAAACCATGTCCTTTTTTCATAGTAACTATTCTCTTATTTTTACATTGGAATTTTAGACCTCAGATATTATTTTTATGGAGAAAATTCTTACATGGAACTTTGTTACCACTTAAAGATAGATGCATTTTTTTGTTCTCATATGATCCATTTAAACTCACCATCAAAGTGAAGTATGTACTCATTTTGGGAAGAAAATATATCCCATAGACCATAATTCCCCAAGACCTTTATTTATTTGATTTCTGCTCCCTGGGATCATGGCCTCATGACATGCAATTCTCAGTTCTGTGAGCCTCCCAGGAAATAGCATTCATAAAAATCATTTCACAGCAGACTTCAATGCCAACCCAATAATAAAATATTCCAGCACATTCTCACACTGAAGGCAGCCACAGACAGCCACTGCTCTTTTATTTTTATGTTGAAAAGACATCTTTTGGTAAAGACATCAAAGATATCTGCAGAGCAGACTACATAGCAACCTCTTTTTAATAGAGGTGTCCTCTATTAATGTCAAACTCCAGTATAATCTAATTGGCACCTTAATAATTCCAGCTACTAGAGATTTAAAGATACTGTCAACACACAAATCCCTGTAATTCCTTTTTTTCAAATGAGGAAGTAATTTTGAATATAAAACTGGAGGGAATTCACACATAAAATGTAAGTGGATCTTTAAAGCACCTGGTTCTTCACTTCTCTCAAAGCTAACCATGAAATCATCCCTCTTGTTGTCCTAGGGGGAGAAAAAATCCTCTGCTTCACTTGGTCTCTGTTGAGTCTCTTTCCACCATGGATTCTCTATACCTTAAATCTCTTTAATTCCTTCCTCTCCCACAATCCCACCTTATTCTCCTTAGCTTTGAGTGTGGTGTCATCCATTGGGTGCCATCGAATTTCACTTTCTTTGGGACAAAGAGGGAAAAGCTGTTCTGATTCAAAGAGCCTCTACAATATATTGAGATTTTTGCAAATAGACTTCTTTTGGGCATATCTCCTGTGCTTTACAATATGAATTACAAACAAATAAGCAAATAAAACAGGGTCCCTTTCTCTGACTTCATAATGTTAAGTAAGTTTGTTTCGCTAGTTTAAGTGAGATGCCAGGGGCTGGATATTTAAGAACACATTTGTCAAATTGTTTGCACATATAACCTGAATTTACTGTATAACTTCTAGTAAATTGCTCAACTTATTCATTCTGTGTTTATCAACACAGTGGTAGTCACAAACAGAAAACTACTAAACATTTTGCTGTGTTTGCAGGAATTGATAGGAAAGCTAATCTGACAAATTAAGGTAAATGAGGGCTTTATCAAATATGTAACTTTGAGCTACGCTAAGCAGCTTCAGCACAGTGGAAAGACACATGTACTATGCATTACAGTTTCTGCTTTTTTACACTAACTGTTTGGTACATTTGGACACAGGGCAAAGCCTTTCTAGGCAGTGATTTCCTTATCTGAAAAATGAGCAGATTTGAGTAATAGTTTCCATGATGCTTATAGATTCAAGATTCTGATTTGAAACTCAAAAAATAATTCATCCTGATGACTTCTCTTAATACTTCCTTTTTAACTCTAAAGTTAATCAAGTTTTCATTCCTCTCTGTTCACATATGACCCAAATCTTAAAATAGTAATAAATCAAATTTAAACTCAATTCCAGAGGTTTGATATCATCCATACCTTCCTAGAATCTGGTGATTGATTTTTATGATCTTTCATCTCTCTAAGCATTTTTACAAAAGACTGAGTAAATTGGATGTACATCCATTCAATCATTTAAGAACATTTATTGACTCCTGGTATCTTTTATTTATATTTCTTTTCCCTAAAACATTTAAAAGCAAGTTGCAATCAACATGACACTTCACTTCAGAATGTATCAGTGGATATCACCTAAAAATAACACCTTCTGGTATAACAACAACACTATGGTCACACCTAAGAAAAAGCAACAATAATTCAAAAGTATCTTCTAGTACATGTACTACATTTACATTTCTCCTGTTATTCCCACAATGACTTTTATAGTTGGGTTGTTTTTCATTCTGGGATCCAATCAAGATTCACAAATTGCATTTGACTGTTATGTTTCTTCATCTTCTTTAAATCTAGAACAGTGGTCATCAAATTATAATCCATGGGACACTCCTGCAGGGTTTGTCCTTGTATCTCAATCTAAGAAGGATTTTCACATTTTGAAGAGTTGTAAAACCAAACAACAAACAAACAAACAAAAAACAAAGAAGAATACCAGAGAGCTTATATGACCTACAGAGCTTGAAACATTTGCTATCTGCCCTTTACAGAAAATACTTCCTGACTCCTTTCTTATCTAAAACTGCTGATTCCATGAATAATGTACAGTTTTGTACACAAAAGTTACTTAAATGTATCATTCTTTATGTGTGGTTATGTAATAACTTGATTTAGTTAAGCCAGTTTCTTACTGATTATAATCAATTAAAGGACTTTAATTTTTTCATCCATTTTCATCAAATTTAATTTTTGAATATTTAAAACATTTATGTGATTCAAAAGACAAACAGTATGAAAATTTATTCTCAAATAAATTTCCACTGGTATCACTGTACCCCCAGTGCACCCTTAGATAAACATATTCATTTGTTTCTGATTTATCTTTATATATTTCTTTTTGCAAAAAAAAGAAAAGACCATCACACTATATACCCTTTGTCATCTTGCTTTTTTAACTTATCTATGTATCCTGTAAATCAATTAGTATCATAAGGAACTTTTTTAGTTTTGTTTGTTGGTTTAAGGACTACATGGTGTTATGTTGTATGGATACAACATAGATTATTCATCATTCTCCTTTGCACATGTTATTTATTTATTTATTTATTTTTATTTTTTGCATGTGAATGTCTAGTTGTTCCAACACCATTTCTTGAAATGTTGAAAAGATTATCTTTGTTCCATTTTACTGCCTTTTTTCCTTGGTCAAAGATCAGTTGACTGTATTGATATGGGTCTATTCCAGGGCTCATTATTCTGTTTCACTCATCTATTTTTCTTTTGTTTTGCCAATTCAATATTGTAGCTTTTTACTAAGTCCTGAGGTCAGGTGGTGTCAGTTCTCTGACTGTTCTTCTCCTTCAATATTGAGCTGGCTATTCTGGGACTTTTGCCTCTCCATATAAACTTTAGAATCAATTTGTCTATACCCACAAAGTAACTAGTTGAGATTTTGATTGAGGTTGCCTTGAATCTATAGATCAAATTGGAAAGAACTAATATGTTGACAATATTGAGTCTTCCTATCCATGAACATGAACTATGTCTCCATTTATTTAGTTCTTCTTTTATAACTTTCATCAGAGTTTTGTAGTTTTTCTCATAGATCTTGCAGATATTTTGTTAAATTCATACCTAAGTATGTTACTTTGGGGGGTGCTAATGTAAGTGGTATTGTTTTTAATTTCAAATTCTGCTCCTCCACTGCTGGCATATAAGAAAGCAATTGCCTTTTGTATGTTAACCTTGAATGCTGAAACCTTGCTATAATCACTGATTAGTTCCAGAATTTGTCCATTCTTTCAGATTTTCTACAAAGGTGATTATGTCATCTGCAAACAAAAATAGTTTTATGTTTTCTGTCTCAATATCCATACCTTTTATTTCTTTTTCTTGTCTAATTGCATTAGCTAGGACTTCCAGTGTGATATTAAATAGCAGTGATGAAAGGGACATCCTTGTCTTGTTCCTGATCTTAGCAGGAAAGCTTCAACTTTCTTACAATTAAATATGTAGGGTTTTGTGAATGTATTAGATTAAGATGAGGAAATTGCCCTCCATTCCTCGTTTACCAAGAGTTTTTATCATGAATCAGTGTTGGATTTTGTCAAATGTTTTCTGCACCTATTGAGATAATTATATTTTTCTTTAACCTGTTGATGTGACGGATTACATCAGTTGATGTTTGAATGTTGAATCAGCCTTACATGTCTGGGATAAATCCTACTTGGTCATGGTGTATAATGCTTTTTACATCTTGTTGGATTTGATTTACTAAAATCTTGTTAAGGATTTTTGCATCTGTGTTCATAAGAGATATTGGTCTGTAGTTTTCTTTTCTTGTAATGGCTTTGTCTGGCTTTGTTATTAGGGTAATGCTAATTCATAGGATGAGTTAGGGAGTATGACCTCTGCATCTATCTTTTGGAAGAGATTGTAGAGAATTGGTATTCCTTAAGTATTTGGTAGAATTCACCAGTAAACTCATCTGGGTCTGTTGCTTTCTATTTTAGAAAGTTATTTGTTATTAATTCAATTTAATTAATAGCTGTGGGCCTATTCAGATTGTATGTTTCTTCTTGCATGAGTGTTGGCAGATTGTGTCTTTCAAGGTATTGATCCATTTCATCTAGGTTATCAAATTTCTGGTCATAAAGTTGTTCATCATATTCATTTATTACTGTTTTAATGCCCATGGAAACTATAGTGATGTCCCCTCTTTCTAATATTAATAATTTGTGTTTTCTCTCTTTTTTTTTCTTAGCCTAGCTAAAACCTTACCAATTTTATTGATCTTTTCAAAGAACCAGTTTTTGGCTTTATTGATTTTTCCCTATGATTTACTCTTTGCAATGTCATTGATTTCTGCTGTAATCTTAATATTTTTTTCCTTTCTGCTTACTTTGATTTAATTTGTGCCTCTTTTTCTAATTCCCTAAGATAGAAACTTAAATTATTGATTTTAGATCTTTCTTCTTTTCTAATACAGTGCTATAAATTTCCTTCCAGATAGTGCTTTTGCTGCATCTCAAAACTTTTGAAAAGTTGTGTTCTCATTTTCATTTAGTTCAAAATATTTTTAATTTTTCTGGAGATTTTTTTCTTAGACCCATGTGTTATTCAGAAATATACTGCTTTATCTCTTTGTATTTGGGGATTTTTTGTCTGTCTTTTTAAAGTTGTTAACTTCTAGTTTAATTCCACTGTGGTCTGAGAGCAGATGTATGATTTCTATTCTGTTAAACTTGTTAAGGTATGTTTTATGGCTCAGAATGTGGTCTGTCTTGGAGACTGTACCGTGTGAGTTTGAGAAGAATGTGTAATCTCCTGCTATAGGATAAAGTAGTCAATAGATGTCTATTATACCCAGTTGTTTGAAAGTATTGTTGAGTTCAACTCTGTCCTTACTTTCTGCCTGCTGAATCTATCCATTTCTGATAGAGAGGTATTAAAGTCTCCAACCATAATAGTGAATTCATCTATTTCTACCTGCAACTTTATCAGTTTTTACCCCACATATTGTAATGCTTAGCTGCCTCCTGGGTCTTATTGGACAACCAACTTTAGACAAATACCTGCAAAAAGAGCATTGGCCTATGGTGGTGGGGGAAATATGGAGGGAGGGAAATAAATGCTTTCAGTGCTTGATGTTGCCAATATTGTGATCTACCTGGAGGCAACCCTGCTGCTACCATTTCTTGTGTCACTGGTTCCTCTGATCTGGTCGTCCATGCTTCCTGTCATACCTGCCCTAGATCTAAGCTGCTATGAGCACATAAGAGCAGAGACTCTGTACCTATTGCTACACCAAATCCATTGATAAATAGAGAATGACTCCCTTTCGCCCATCCCTCCCAACTCTTATTATTCAAGGGGACAGAAATGGAGAGGATCTGCTCTCTTTCAATCTTCTATTCATATACCTTACTGTTGTTGGGTGAACTCTGAGATAAGCCCTTCTACAGCCCAGGTTTCTTCATTTTAAGCTGGATGCATCAGAAATGTGTTCTTAAGAAGTAGGAAGTGTGTCTCTATAGTTAAACTTGTGCCTAAAGCCAGATTTTCATTGGCATATGCTCTATGTATTGACTTCATCTGGGTTTTTCAAAACAAGGGGTGAACAACTGAAGTAGATTTTAAAATGAGGGATGTATGACTGTTCTTCTCAGTTTAATTTTGATTCAGTTTTTTGAATTAAAGTGACTGAGCCAAATGACATCCTAACTAAGGAAAGATCCAGAGTACTCTGAGCTCCAACCAAGATGAATGATTTACAGATCCCAAGATCAGCCAGTTCTCTGCCTTTGTTCACCTTCTGTTGTATCTAAAATATCCTTCTCCTGTCTTCTTGAAGTACAAGGAAAAGATGCAAGCCTTCAAACCCCCATCATTTTTTCCCAGGGTGAGAGAACTCACACATCACTTTTTTCCTATACCATTTTCATGGAATTTTTGGCTCCCCCTTCAATTACATAAGTGCAGTTCTTATTTTCACCACTAGATTACTAAACCCAGAACTCACAGTATTTAGCTCTGAAACCTACTATTTAGATGACAATAAATAGTCTATGTAAATCCTCAATATGTACACAAATATACACATGCACATAAACTTTACCTACATTCCAATCCTTTCCATAGGTTCAACAAAAATCTTTATACTTAAGACTTTTAGGAAATAAATCCAAAATGTAAATAAAACTCCAAAGGGTAGGGAAAAGGATGAATGAATGGCATTGATTGTATGACTTGTTGGGGAAGTAAAACAGTAAAATTTATGCTTAACTAGGAAAAAACATACCAATAACCGACTTTCAAATATAGTTTTGTTTATTTTGCAATATCAAACTCACTTTTTTTCATCCAGATGTCTCTCAGAACACATATATTTGTGGTCTCTGTTTAAACTGCCAAAGCAAATTGGATATAAGAAGTGTCCACAGAATTTGAGGCCAAAAATAATGCCAAGTTCATGGGAAGTTTTGAAATTCTCTGCATCACTATGGATATTTAGATGAAATCTCTCCTATAGTCAAGAACCTGTAAAAGGGCAAATGGTGTCCTAAGGGAATGCAGGCACCACAGACAGCTGATTATTAGTTCTAGTTTAGTAAACATGATGTGTACCTATACTACCTTCCCTTTCTAGAACTAAAGATGGGGGTTATAAATATAATAAAACCCAATCTCAGCCCTGAGGAGTTCACAGTATGATCAGTTATAAAGGCATGTCCTTCCCCAAATGATGGTATGTTGTGCTAAGTCTGCAGAGGAAATCTGATCAATGCATTTGCAGAAAACAGAGGAAAGAAAGCTTAGTCCTAAAAGAAGAAGGAAGGGTCTATTTTCAGAGAAGAAAGGACATGTGGAACATAAGCAGGACATTTTTGCCCATTAGAGAACAAAGAGAGGAGAATTCACGGCAAAGATTGCAGCATAGGCAAAGGCAAGAAGGCATGGGATTGCATGGCATGTCCTATAAACTGCTAGAAGTTCAGTGTGGTAAGGACCCACACTTCCCAGGTAGGAAAAACAAGAATCAAAAGGAAGCGTTCAGTCTGATTGTAAATACTCATGATTTTCATGGTAAGGATTGTGGACTTGATTCTGAGGCAGTAAAGATTTATTCTTGGGGATACTTGGAGAGTGTAAACACAAAGTATCTCTTTGAGACACTGGTTCTGGTTCACATATGAGACTCAGAACGAATCCAGCACTCAGGAGTCCAAAGGATAGAAAGATGACTCTTAAGATGGCTTATAGAAGCAAGAGTCCTTAGATGAATCTCACTATAACTGTAACACTCTGCAGGGCAATAGAGAGAGCACCCTCCCCTACACCCAGCTGGTCTTGCTCCAGTCCTTCCTTCAGTCCTCCACTCTCAAGTGCTCTCTTCCAGAATGGCTCTCCTAATGAACCTGATCCAACTGAATATCTCTTGATAGCCATCCTATAGTCACTTACTGACTCGGTTTGCTTCATCTTTGTTCCTTTGTCATTTTCATGTGTTTCTGTCCTGTCTCCCAACTGGGCCATAAGTGTTTCTGAATTTTACCTCGACTGTTTCTGTTCACACAGTAAGCATTCAATAAATTATCTTCACTGTCCGTTTGATGGGCAGACTATCTTATAAGAGAGACCTAAGAAATAGACAAGTCTAGGGATTTCAGAGAATGTATCATAAAAAAGGAAGCTCCATTAGCCAACAACTGGAAAAATTGAGCCCTGCTAGCTAAAAACTATTATGGCAACAGAGAGTATTAGAAAGTAGTCTGAGAAAGGAAGGAGAATTAATAAAGGCTCACTCCCTGAGAGATTGATCACATTGTGGCTATAGGGCTAGGAATCTAATTAATTGCTTTTGGGAATGTTGGACCACAACTTTCCAAACAATTACCTTGGAAGACATAACCAAGTAATTTTCCTTGATTTTTAAAATATTGTAAGAGTATTTAATATGCCTTATAAACATTACCAGAATATTTTCAATAAAATCCCATTTTACCAAGGCATAAACTCCTTTCAGCCCCATAACTTACGTCAGCACAGCCTGAATTCAGGAAGCCCCACCAAGATTTTGGTGACAGATTTCCATCACTTCAAAACAGAGGACCAGCTTGGAAAAGAGGCAAGTACCAATTTATTCCAAGAGAAAACTTGAAAGCTGAGACATGACAAGCTTGGCACACATCCTGGACTCTGGTTGCCTTGTGAACATACACAGCCTGGCATTCACCTGCATGGGAGGATAAGTAAGGTTACAGAAAGTGTTTTGAAATGTCCAGCGATGGGAGAAAATTGTCTCAAGTCCAAACAGCACTGAGATATTTTTTTAACACCATTACTTACCTGCTGTTATATATTGAAGAAATTTGATTACAGTGTTTATTTATAAGCATAACAGTGTGTTTATAACCCAGAATAAATGAAACAAATAGAAAAAATGGAAAATGGACACAAGTGGAAAAATAAGGACTGTCTTACCCTAATATGTTACATGTCTTGCTCAGAGAAGTTGGACTAAGTTGTTGCTTTGGCAACATGAGAATTAAGTGTAAGTAATACCTCTCCAGAAACTATCCTCCTTCTCAGTAACCAGTTATCTTCCAGCTGGGAGCTTTGCTTTCTCTTAGGCATTTATCTTGGGGAGGAGGTTGGTATAAGATCAATAATTTAATTTCCATGCATAGCAAGAGAAATAATAGGAGGGAGAAGATAAATGAGGAAGGACCCTCACAGTAAGGAAGGAGGGACTGGGAGAATTAAAGTCATCTACTTAGTTATTTGGTCTCAGGGAATGCCTATGTCACAAAAAGAGGTAGAAGAAAGCAAACCCAGAGAAAGATAGATTCAAGAGCTTAGAGACAGACCGCAAGAGAGGTTGGCACCAAAACTCTTCATGGGGAGAGTTTTTTTGGTTTTTGTGTTATTGTTGTTTTTAAGGAGAATTATGGACAAATAAACTCTATTTAGGTAGCTCTTTCATAAACACTCTCTTTTACAGTATGCTGTTTGTTTCATTCATAGCAGTTATTGCAAGTAGCAATTAAATTATCCATTCTCTATTTCCTGTTTTCTAACATGAATGTATCACTGAGAAGTGAGACCCTATCTTTTGTAGCATCTCTAGGATTCAACAAATAATATTGTTGAATGATTTTAAAAGTTAATGAATAAATGAATATTAGATGCTGCAGAGAGGCTGACAAGAATGAACTGGGGAAATGCTGTTAAGTAGGGTGGCATTTAGGAGGACCTGATATAGGAGAGCAGTTTCAGTACATTTGTATACAACCTAAAATTGCAAGAAGAATTCTTAAACTGGTTCTCAAAGCTGGCTTTGGATCACACATACCATAGAGTCTTTTGAAACATGTGCCGAGCCCATGCCAGCTCAATACACAATTCCAGGGAAGCATCATTCACTCATCCACCATATTGGATCCCCACCCATGCTGCTAAATCAGAAACTTTAAGAGTGAATCTTGTGTTATGGATCTGTGTTAAAATGAACATTTACCATTTGTTCTGTGGAGAACAACTCCCCTTCTTCTGGAACTATTTCTTCAAAGCCATGCTTCTAGTGGGGTGGGGGAGAGGGGTGGCTGGGAGTGTGTGATTCAATCCTAGCCACAGGAGCAGAACAACATCTAGATGGACCAATCATAGGGCTTACCCCCCTTCTCCCTTTTCACCCCTCCATCCCCCACCTGAGGTGATAGTGGCTGCTCTAAACATAGTCACAAGACCAAAACCAAAAATCAGAGTTCTTTCTCAACATTTTTCAAACTCTTCCTAGAGAAAAAGAATGCTTGCCTCTCTGATTACATTTCTGTAAGGACGTGATCCAGAGGGTGCCCATGGCCCTGGCCTTGACTGCGTAGAGAATAATGAATAAGCTAAAAAAATGAAGCCATAACTCAGAAAGAAATAGGAGGAGATTCCCAGGGCATTTGGGTCCCTGGCTTAGAGCACGACTGCCCTGGCTTAGGTCACTACCGCCCCTCCCTAGTCTTGGTTATTGAGTTTTCCCCTTGAGTCTCTGCTGCTCCAATATTCTTCCCTCAAATCCTGTGTTTTGCTTAAATTAGTTCAAAATGAATTTTGTCACTTGTACCCAAGAGAACCCTAATACAAATGGTTATGCTACCTTTAAATTTCAAAATAAAACTAGAGAATATCTTGGGTAATTATTTTCCCCAGCCTTGCATAGGCAGTTAAGAGAATTTAAATGTCAACTCAGAGGCTGCACTGAGAATAAGAGTGTTTTAACCCTACATTATCTTTTTATACTTACTTTTGTTCTAACTCAGAACAAGCAAAGTTCCAAACTCCCATAAAGAATAAGAGGAGTGAGAAGATTAATGGCTGAACACACTCATTTTCTACATTTTGATATTTATTCATTTGAATAACTGGCTAGATTCTGCAGCAGAATTATACTTTTCTGACTGTAACCCTTCACCCGCTGTGCTCCAGAATTTCATTCTGAGGAAATAATTCACTGCTGGTAGGCCAAAACACAAAGCAGTGTATTTATTATACAAGAGAAGAGATTTTGCAAGTGAAAATATGTTCCAATTTAGTCTTTGTACTTTTCCTTCTCTTTTAAATTTTTCTCCCCTCTTCTAGACCTCCACTGTTTTCTCTTTTACATATGTAGAATGGTGTGTTTCATAGTGTCAGTTGTACTCAGGGGGGGAAATCATGTAACAAAATGTGCTATTTTAAAACACAGGAAATGAGGTATAAATATGTAATACTTGAGAACATTTTAGCAGACTCCTTGGGGTCTAAATACCCTAAGATAGGATTTATCTCCTCTGTAGATAGGGCTTAAACCTTGAACAGCGTTATTAGGTGTGGCCAACAGCTGTCCCTTCCCCCCACACACAACCCTGTTTCATTGTTCCTTGCTAACAGAACTCTTTGGTCAAGCAGTGGTATGCAGAAGCCCAGCATAATCATGGTTGGCCTAAGCCAGCCATGATGAGTTCTTGCCTTTTTGCCAGTAATTGGTCTAAGGATGACCATGTGGCCCAGTTCTAGGCTAGATAAGACCTAAGGGGAAGACTGTCTAGGGCTTCCAAGAAAGACTGCCCTGATGAAAGGTGGCAGCCACACAGCACGGAGAAGCTTTTTGTTCCTGTCCCTTCCCTTCCTGGAATTCATGTTAAGTAAACAACTATCTTTATAGTGGTTATCTGTTATTAGTTATCTGCAGCTGAATGCATCTTAGCTGCTATATTATGAAGAAGAATTGAAAGCACATTTACATTCATCAGTTCTCATTGTGATAGCAAGGGGATTGGGAATAATTAACAAATATTTTAAACATGGAAAATCTAAGTTTTTCAGTACAACATCATAAACTCTTTGTAGAGTTTGTAGAGAAATTGTGTTGTAAGTCAAGACTATACAACTATAGGACAATAACACTTAAAGGTAGAACAAATTCCATGTATATGTATTAGCATATGGGTTTTTTTTTCTCTTTCTGACTTCACTCTGTATGACAGACTCTAGGTCCATCCACCTCGCTACAAATAACTCAGTTTTGTTTCTTTTTATGGCTGAGTAATATTCCATTGTATATATGTGCCACGTATATATGGAATCTTAAAAAAAATATGGTACTGATGAACCTAGTGACAGGGCAGAAATAAAGACATAGGCATAGAGAATGGACTTGAGGACATGGGGTGGGGAGAGGGAAGCTGGGGCGAAGTGAGAGTAGCATCGACATATATACACTACCAAATATAAGATACTTACCTAGTGGGGAGCAGCTACATAGCACAGGGAGATCAGCTCAGTGCTTTGTGTCCACTTAGAGGGGTGGGATAGGGAGGATGGGAGGGAGGGGATATGGGGACATATGTGTGCATATGGCTGAGGCACTTTGGTGTACAACAGAAACTAACACAGTATCGTGAAGCAGTTATACTCCAATAAAGATCTATTTAAAAAAATAATAAAAAATAAAGGTAGAACAAAGTAAGAATGTAACTTTACATATGCTAAAATACACGTGGTCTGGTTTTATTTATGCACCATTTCTCTCATGTACAACTTTAGCATTTACAGATATGATTAAAAACAGATTAACTGAACAGAATGGGTAATGGTCTTCAGCTGAGTATCAGAAAATTAAAACAGATTTGAGTACTCTTGTGCAACACTCACAATTCAAATACATTGAATATGTCAGCAATTTTGTACTCTCACAGCAAGAGATAAAAGAAGCAAAGATAAAGGGATGCACGAAATAGAAAAGTCTTTGGGGATAGCAAGGCAATTAAGAGCAATATGGAAATAATCAAAACTTGGTCGACAGACGAAATAAGACCTTATGAAATAAAAATATGGGCCAACATTTGCAAAATGTTGCATGCCTTCAGATTACACATGTCTACAAAAGAAATCAAGGGTTAGATTCAATGAGCAGATATGAAATGTTAGCTATGGATGAAATGCAAAAGATTTCCTGGGGTTGAACATAGACAGGCAGTTTAAAGACACCAGCTGAGTTCTGAGGATTGAAGCAGTGTTTCTCAATCTTTCATCATGAGAGACATAGCAATATGTGAATAGAAAGCATGCAAAAGTCAAACAAACAGAGAGCTTGTTTTATTTATTGTGAGCAATTCTGTTTCAAATCAGTCTTGAGATATTCAGGAAGTAGGTTTATGTTTTTATTTTGTTAGATTATTTTTTCCTGAGTTAATAAGTGTTAAAAGGTATACATAATGAATGCACCCAATATCCTAGCATGAAATATATAGAACTGCCTGAATGTGGGCACCAACTGTGGATTAATAAAACCAAGACACTCACATCAGGGGATCCTGTGCTTCTCTGGAGACTCCCCTGGGAGAAAAATAAGAACCACAGACATAGATAAACATGGGGTTTAAACTATCAGTCAATGAAGATCTCATGAAGATGAGAATGCAGCCAACAGATGTGACCCAAACCGCACCAGACAGAGGGAAATCATAACGAGGCAGACAAAATGCTATGTCTCTGTCTGGATTATATGTGATGGGTTGGAAACTGACATATTACAATCCCGATTTCAATGCAGCAGCTGTCATCTTGCTGATCCACTTGTGTATTTCTCTCAGTTCATTCAGCCTCCTTTTGTGGTTCTTTAAATGTGGCAGTATCCTAAAAAGATTATTTTAATCATATCAAAGACTTTTGAACTTTAAATAGTAATGCCACAGAGAGGCAGAGCCAGTACATCTATTGCTAATTTGTTTCCTTGCTTTTACATTTGCTGCTTTCCTATACCCAGGCATACCTCCTCTGTTTGCCGCTTTGATTAAGGGACGCCTAAATGCTTTATATGCTCCCCCGCATATTATAAATCCCACCTTTTTTCTTTGGTTAGAAATTTTGGGGCCAGATACAGACAGTGATTTCTAGCAAAAACAAGTTCCTGCTAGTCTATTTAGAGAGGTGTTTCCTTAGAGTCCTCTCAACAAATGTGAAAATCCCATTTGGAGCCTGGTAACTATGCCTGATCTTTTTTACACATCAAGCGTAGCCACCAGATAGAGGATCTGCTAATTAGCCACTTTTAGAGTCTACCCATAAGTTGGCAGACAAAACATCTGGAACTTTCAGGGTCATATGAATAAATCACCATTCTCATTAGTGTTCACAAATGGAAGGGAAAAGGTCTCCAAGTAAAGCAATGTTTCAAACCCAAGGAAACTTCCACAGCCACAGAGTACTGTTCCAGAAGAAAATTAGCAGCAAAGACCTTTTTGGCTTTCAAAGATTTCAAAACATACTGGACATGAAGTTGGAAAGCATCTGATGAGGTTACAATCCAGATGAGAAACAGAAGTAGAGATGTCATCCCTTTTCCTATTTCCAGAAACTGTGAATGGAATAGACAAGAATGCTGTGAATGGCAAAGATACCCAAGGTGCAGTGGTTGGTGGAAACTCTTCTTGTCTATTCACTGCATAGTCACGAAAGGAAGGATTAAGAGTGTGACTAAAGGAAGCCAGACTCAAGGGACCTCTTCTGTCACAGCTTTGGTTATTCACTAGCCACCATCAGGACAGGTCACTTGAGAGCTTCATCTCTAAAATAAGAGATTGGGTTAAATGGCCTTTAAAGTTCTGTCTTCTGACAAGCATACACATGCCCAATATCTACCTCTGAAAGGGAAACAAACACATACTGAAAACAGAGAAGAACATCAACTCCGTAACATTCTCCCTTTGGTTAAGGGCTTCTCATCTTTGCTTTCCTACATCTAAACCTTGAAAGATCAGGATGCACATTTCAAGGATAACAATTAGGAACAGGAAGCCCTTTCATAAGGCTAGGCACTTGAACGAAGTAAATAGATAAGAAAACAGGAACCATAGAGTCATGTGCAGGACTAGAATCCATTGTGGATAAAGTGCCTTTAGGGAAATAGGAATTTATACTGTCATATTCTTAGGAACATTTAATACTTTCTTCAAAAACATGAGTCATCCTCTTCTCATCCACATAACCCCAAATCTAGGAAGTGAGCTGCTGTGGGCCATAGTATCCTGACCAACAGGGATGGGAGAGCAACTGGGTTCCTGGGAAATGTGGGAATTGAGTTTCCTAAAAGGGCTGGATACAGTGCAGACTGGCACACTAAAAAAAATAGTTAATATTTAGCAAGTACTTGCATAGCAATTCCTTTGTGCTAGGTACTAATATATACACTTGATATATATTGACTAGTTTAATCCTCTCAACAGTACCATAAAGTAGGTGCTATTATTACCATCTTACACATGTGGACACTGCCCGAGGTCACACAGCTTGTTGTGGTTACCTAATGTTACATAACAAATCGCCTAAAACTTAATGACTGAAAACAATAATAATTTATTTATGTATTTCACAGTTTCTGCGGTTCAAGTGTTCAAGGACTATTGGGGTGATTCTGAGTCAGGGTCTTTCATAAGATGTCAGATAGTACCTGGAGCTGTGGTCATCTGAATGTTTGATGGGGACTTTAGGATCCACTTTCAAAGTGACTTATTCTTATGCCTTGCAAGTTGGTGCTGGCTCTTTGAGAGAGAGGTGTCAGTTCCTCCTCACATGGGCTCTCCACAAGATGCATGAATGTTCTCATGTCACCCCACTGGCTTCCACCAAAGGAAGTGATTCAAGAAGGCAAGGCAGAAGCTGCAGTGCCCTGATGTAGCCTCAGATGTCACATGCTATCCCTTTTGCCATATTCCACTAGTCATACAAATCAACCTTTCTTCATTTTGCAAGGAGGCCATATACAGGTCTGAATACCAGCAGAGTGAGTATCAGTATGTGCCATCTTGGAAGCTGCCTACCGCACAGCTAATAAGTGATACAGGTGGTGTTCCAACCCAGACATCTGGCCTGGCAGTCCATGTTCCTCCCCACTATGCGAGGCTGCTCTTGGTTGGAGAGCATGCACTTCTAAGTGAGGATGAGGAAAAGAGGAGGAGGCACAAGGGAAGCCATACTAGGAACTTAGTTAAGCCCTGGATGAAAAGTTTAAATTTTATTTTTCCCTGTTGGACACAGAAAAAAAAGTCCTATTCAAGGGGCTTCCCTGGTGGCGCAGTGGTTAAGAATCTACCTGCCAATACAGGACACACGGGTTCGATCCCTGGTCTGGGAAGATCCCACATGCCACGGGGTGTCTAAGCCCGTGTGCCACAACTACTGAGCCCACGTACCACAACTACTGAAGCCCGCGTGCCTAGAGCCGGTGCTCTGCAACAAGAGAAGCCACCACAATGAGAAGCCCACGCACCGCAAAGAAGAGTAGCCCCCACTCGCCACAACTAGAGAAAGCCCGCGTGCAGCAACGAAGACCCAACGCAGCCATAAATAAATAAATAAATAAATAAATAAATAATCCTGTTCAAGATTTAGTTTTATGTGTGTAATTCCCTCTAATTTCCTTCCATGAAGTCACTTTTGTAGTAGCTACAAAATCCCACTGGGAGAATTTAGACCTGGAGTTCTGAAAGCTGAACAGCCCTGAAGCAGTAGAGATCCCACGTGAAGCTACTCGGCAGTGGAGGCTCGGTACCAGGTGACAAGGAGGAGCAGTGGAAGTAGTCTGGGCTGGATCCTTTTCCAGAACATGTTGGGAATAACAGGAGGAGGGACAGGAGAGATTTTGCTTATAGTATTTGTGTTAGGGTTATTCTGTGGCAGACATAGGTTACAATTTAGGAGAGCCTGCAATTATGGAGTACTGTCTTCTACTACAAATAAGCACCTAGGCACTGAATTCTTCAAATTTGAATGTGAATATGCAAAAATGCCCCCCAAAGACGCAAAGCCAAAGAAAAAGTGGTGATTCTGATAAGCATCCTTGCATATTAACAGGTAATTAATTTCAATATTGAGACAGTAACAAATAAAGCTGAAAGTTAATCATATTAGTATTCAGTCCTCTTACAGTTTGGCTATCGGTGTCTCAGGGATTTTTATGTAGAAATCTGGCAAGGCTTTCTTAGACACTGACAATACCTGGTTAAACGGCAGTTCATAGAAGAAAAAACACAAATAGCTAATAAATACATGAAAATTTTGCTCACACTTGGTAATAATCAGATAAATACAAATTGAAACATAATATCCCAATTTCCACTTATCACATCTGTGAAATTTTTAGATTTTAATAATATCCAGTAGTGAAAAAGATCTAGGGAATAGGGACACTGGTACACTGTTAGTGGACATGTAAATTAGGGCAGCATTTGGGGTGATAATTTGATAGTATTTCTTACAATTCTACTCCAAAGTTTAATCCTAGAGAAATACTTGCACTTGTTCCTAAAGAGGTACATACAAGGAAGTGCATTACAAAACAGTGCAAAAGAGTGAACAATCGGAAACCCAGTTTTTCATCTGTAAATGCTTGGTTAAAAATCGTTATACTACATCCATAGTATAGAATATTACCCAGTAGCTTAAAGGAGCTTGGAAGATCCATGTAAACTGACATGAAAAGTTTTCCAGGCCATACTGTTAAATGAAAAAAGCAAGTAAAGAACAATAAGTACAGAATCCTATTTATGCAAAAATAATAACAAAACATAATATATTGTATAGGTGTATATCTATAAATAAATCCATAGGGAACGCTCTCTCCCCTGAAGAATGGAATAAGATTGGTTGGGGATGAGAGAGAATATAAGGCAGAGAGAGGAGGCTATGAAAAGGAAAACTACATTTTTTTTTTTCATCAGGAGTTTATTCGTGTATTACTTGTATAAAAAAATAGTGTTTTAATCATGAAGGCATTCTAGACCAAGTACTCAGTGCACAGAAACATTCTATATGTATATACAGTAATGCTCTTGTTGCACTCACATTCTCAGAAAATCAAGCCTTGTTTGTCTGCAACTCTAAACAATAGTGGACCAGGTGTCTGAAAGAAGAAGAGAAATGAACCCATTGATCTTTGTTGTCTGTTGTTAGTTTTTAGCCTGACCTTCTTATGGTTCCCATCCTTTTTATGATCATTGTTTCTTTCTCAACTCATATAAAATATCAAAAACATAAACCATCAGTTGAACTGGAAAATTGGATATGAAAAGATGGCTTCACGAAAAGGCAGGTTCTACATTTGAGGCACACTGACGTTTCCAGGTGAATATTGCAAATAAAAATAGATCAACAATTCATGGATTTTTGTAGCCCGAGAAAGAGATATCATACCACCCAAAGCTCAATGGATACTCTTAACCTTCTCTCCAGATCTGTCTATATAACTACAGTGTAAGTTATCTATTATATGTAAATGGTACCCATAGTTTCACTATTCCTCACACCTTGTCCCCTGTAGCAAGATGCTTTCATCCCCACTTTTTGTTATCAGGACTTCCGTCCTGGCTGTCTTCTCCACTAGAAAGCAAATAGCTTGAGGGTTAGTGTGTCTGGTTCTCTTCTGCAACTGCCATGGTACAGTGTCTTAGCTCAGTGATCAGCCGATAGATGGTTCTTAAAAATTACTGCTCATTGGGTTATTCAACTGATAAATAAATGGTCTGTATTAAATCTATAAGAGGAATTTCTATTCTTGTTGATTATTACATGTTACGAAAGAAAGCATGTAAAACACTGCAATACAATTCCAAATATAATAACTTTGGAGCAGAATTTGGAAGAACTGTAGAATAGAGTCTGAGAGGTATAGTGGAAACATTTGGGCACTGTAGCTCTTCTGGGCCAGAACTGTCTCTTCCGTCTCTGTGTTTCCTACACCCAACACAGTGCCTGGTGACCTAGTACCTAGTGGGTTCTGTATACATATTGCTGAATAATGATTAAAGCAGGAAGCAGACCTGGGCTTTGGAGGCAGACAATCCTGTAGTTGAATCCTGGCCTGAGAAATTTCACCCGTGACTTTAAGTATTCTTTATACCCTCTTTTTAAACTTGAAATTTAAAATTCCATAATCATCAGGTTGCTGTGAAGATTAAATAGATAAAATATCCATGATAGTGCCTGGTTCTTGAGAAATAGTATCTACCTGCCTTCTCTCAACTACTAAGATAGCGGCCGAGTTTCACTTTTCTGACAGTCTGGGGGGGGGAGGGAGAAAAGAAAAAAATGTTAGATTCAATCAAAGAATTTTAGAATTTGGCCACCACAAGCCATTTTCTATCATTTTAAGTGATATTAGTATGATGTAGATAAGATAACACGTAGTAGTTTTGAAGTCTTCACAGTCTTTTCCTTTGTACTCTCCTCTCCACCTCCCCAACCCTCCACCAGCTAAACAGACACTTCCTTTGTTCACTTGGCCTCACCCGTGTTCCAAGAGAGAAGCTGAATCTGTGAACTCAGGTTCTGCAGCTTGGGGTAGAGACTCAGGAGAGAAAGCAAGAACTGGAGGAGCAAAGGAAGGAGTCAAGGTTGGTTCCTGGGAGACAAGGAACACCATAGGTAAAAGCAAAGAGTGGAAGGAGGAAACACAAATCTTTTCAGCCCACTTGGGAGGAGAGGTTTTAGTAGAGAAATGCTAGGGAGTGTTGGATAGAGAGAGTGCTTGCAGGCCCTTCTGGGTGCCTAAGAAGTATAAAAGATTGGGAGTTAGAGGAAAGAAGAAGGAAAGAGATTTTTTTAAACTGTTGTGGTGAGTTATGAGGCCCATATCTTTAAATGTTTTTGGACAGATTTAGTAAAGATTACAATTAAGTTTAGTCACTTTGAGATGCTGGTCTATGCTTCTTTATGCTCAGTACCGTGCAAAAATGGGGTCTCCTGTTGCCCCAGGATTTATTCAAATTATAAAAAGAGTTCCTGGAAGACCATATTAGAATTGCTCCTAATACAGAAATGAATAATGAAAAAGTCTACAACTAACACATAAAAGGTTACATGTGATTAATTGTTTAAAGCACATCACACAGAATAAGTAGAGACTAGGACAAGGTGGTTCCATGTCCAAGGAAGAACCCAGTGTGGCACCTGCCAACAGGTCTGTGTGGACAGGACTGGAATTTTCTTCCCAAAAGGACAGATGATGCAGATGCACAGGGAGAAACTCAGTCTTCCCTGTTGCAAGCAGGTAAAATACCTAAAAGAGATCAAGTTACATTGACCTTTACATCACTGTCAACCACTTGCTAAATGCAGGGTACCCTTTTAATGCAAATTTTATTAAACTATAGCAAATATACAGAAAAGCGTATGAAATCATTTCCTAGGGCTGTTTTAACAAATTAACACAAACTTGATGGCTTAAAACAGAATTCTCTCAGAGTGCTGGAGGCTAAAAGTTCTGGATCTAGGTGTTGGAATAGCTACACTCCCTCGAGAGGCTCTGGGGGAGAATCCATTCCAAGCCTTTCTGCTAACTTCTGGTGGTTCCCGGCACTCCTTGGCTTATGGCCACATCGCTGCGATCTCTATCTCCATCTCCACATTGCCTTCTCCTCTGTGGATCTGAGTTGTCGCCCAACCACTCCACTCTGCCTCTGTCATCACTTTGCCTCCTCCTCTCCTGTCTCTCCTCTTTGTGTCTCTTAGAAAGACCCTTGTCATTAAATTTAGGGCCCACCTACAGAATCCACAATGATTTCTTCATCTCAAGATCTTTAACTTAATTACATCTGTAAAGACCCTTTTTCCAAATAAGTTAATATTTACAGATTCTAGGATTTGATGTGGACATATATTTTGAAGGGCCAACGTTCAATACACTGAAGTGTACATATCATAAGTATACAGCTTGATGAATTTTCCTAAAGTGAAATCATCATTCCCCAAATCAATAAATTAGCTGCATCCCAGCAGCCCTCTCCTGCCCCTTACCATCATTACCACCTGCCCCAAGGATATGCTAGATTTGCCTGTTTCAGAATTTTAGATTAAAAAAAAGAATCAGGGACTTACCTGGTGGCGCAGTGGTTAGGAATCCGCCTGCCAGTTCAGGGGACACAGGTTCAATCCTTGGTCTGGGAAGATCCCACGTGCTGCGGAGCAACTAAGGTCGTGCGCCACAACTACTGAGCCTGCGCTCTAGAGCCCACGCACCACAACTACTGAAGCCCACGCACCTAGAGCCTGTGCTCCACAACAAGAGGAGCCACCACAATGAGAAGCCCAGGTACCACAACGGAGGGTATCCCCCGCTCACCACAACTAGACAAAGCCCACATGCAGCAGTGAAGAACCAATGCAGCCAAAAATAAATAAATAAATAAATTTTTTTCAAAGAAAAGCATCACTATGCACCCTCTTTTACTCTGTTGTGACATCACATTGTGAGATGTTCATCATTGTGAATTTCATGTAGTTGCAGCTCATTCAATGTCACTGCTATGTGGTATCCCATTGTATAACAATACCACAGTTCATTTTTTTATCTATCATAAATGGACATTTGGGTTGTTTCTACTTCTTGGCTATTATTGGTAATGCTGCTATAGTAGTACATGTCTTTTGGTGAATATATGTATGCCTTTCCGTTGAGTATATACCCAAAAGTGAAATTGCTGAGTCATAGAGAATGTGTATGGTTTGCTTTAGTGGACACCACCCACCAATTTTCCAAAGTGGTTGTACTAGGGCAGCCTTTGAACTTAAATTTTCAGAGTGATTAATGAATCTCTACCAAAGTCTCCAAAAGGGAGATTCTACAAACTCCTTAGGAAATTCCTCTGAGGTTGAACTAATCTGGAAGTTTCCAGTCTTTTCCTCAGAAGTAGTGGAACTCACTTTTGCAGAAATGGTTTGTTAAGTAAATAAATAGTCTATACAAGATGCAAGAGAGAATGCTTCACCCACTTTAAAAAATAATTGGGAAACCTTTTAACATCATTTATATACATATGCAGCCTAAGTGGGAGCGGTACCCCCTGAATAGCACAGTGCCATTTACACAGCCTTCATCACTCCAAGGTCTGTGCAGGCCCAGTGAGCTTGCTCAAAAGATATGCTGCATGGGCTTCCCTGGTGGCGCAGTGGTTGAGAGTCCGCCTGCTGATGCAGGAGACACGGGTTCGTGCCCAGGTCCGGGAAGATCCCACATGCCGTGGAGCGGCTGGGCCCGTGAGCCATGGCCGCTGAGCCTGCGCGTCCGGAGCCTGTGCTCTGCAACGGGAGAGGCCACAACAGTGAGAGGCCCACGTACCACAAAAATTAAAAAAAAAAAAAAAGATATGCTGCAAGTTCCTCAGCTGTGCTTTCTAGCCTCTTCTTTGATGGATACTTTTTCTCTAATGCTCTATATTAAACTAAGGAGGAAACACAGTCTCTTCCTTGGATTACAAAAGAACTCGTTTCATGAGTTTTAATCACCTTCGCTGAAGATTTAGTGGGGCCACAGGAAGGAGAACATTATGGAGGACATGGTTTTCCATTACTCATGCACTACTTCCTCCCCGATGAATCATGAAGTCCAGTACCTCTCCTTCTTGTATGCAAAGCAATTCAGTGCTCCCCAGCTTGTACCCACAAAGCTGGATATCCAAACCTATAACAGTATTCAGTAGAACAGGACCTTCTATATACCTGGATCTAGACTCCATGGAGACACTTGGGATTATGAATATGGAAATTAGGTATAGGACCCTGGCCGCAGAGAAGAAGAGCAGATGCAACATATATCAGTGCAGCATCCCTTGGCCCTGTGAAATTTCTTATATGGTATGTGCATCTGCCATTAGCACTGGCTAATACCAGGTAGGGTTGTGAGAGATTGAGAACTTTCTGTAAATGGGACGAGCATTACCATTCAGAAGGCTTTTATACATTCTCTGCAATGAATGCTTCCATTTAAGAGGGTGTTTACAAACATTGGGCTCTCCTGGCTGCTGAACCTGATTCAGCAATGGCAAAGTCAGGTCATAGGATCATTTCCTGTAGAAAAAAAAGCAGAGTCAGTGCCCAGAAATCCCAGAGCTTGCACAATCTGGAAAACCTTTCACAGCGGAATTACTGTGTCAGATACAAGTCAGTTTCAAAATATATTCAATTTTGTCCAGTTTAGGAGTAGTTCAAAAGGAAGGGTGTACAGTGGGGGAAACCAGTGCTGTAAAATCAGTTCTCTTGGTTTGGCTTCTGATTGTGAACCTCTAAATTAATTTCTAGAGCACCTCTAAATTAATTTCTAGATATAAAAGAATCAAAACGTTTTTAAAGTACAGTAATCTTCTAGAACATGACAGATGTTGCCTGATACCCTCCCCAGGAATTTTTTTTTCTCCACTTTCCCCAACAATAATTTAAATTTCCCAACCATATCATTTGGATGGGTTTAGCTCAGTATTGTGCCATAAATGTTTAATAACGGGCTCACTGAGGTCAGAAAAAAGCCCTGATTTCTAGTGCTTGACTATTTCTATGGTATAAATATTCCCACAGTGACCAATTTGAAGCTACCAAAGTGATATCACTGGATGCAGAGTTGGTATGAGATGTGTAGTGGTACACCATTATATAGTATTTCTACCACACAGATTCAATAGATATAAATAACTTCAAGGGCATAGATTATAATAAAATGATTAGGGAATGATGAGTTTAGATTTTATTATCTGTTTTTAATGTAATTTAATTATAAGTTATACAATTGAATTCTTATTGATAACTGTGCTTAACAAACACATTGCAAATCTCCTGAAAATATACTGATTGGCTCTAGCAAATAGGTACTAACTAGCTCCAGCACATCCCTGGATTAACCCCGCTTTCAGCCAAAGGGGCGGGGCGTCTGATTTCCTTGATCCAATCAACATTTCCTATTCCCCTAGCCCCAGTTTTAGAACGGGATAGTGATTCAGTCTAGGACAGTGACACACAAAGAAGCATTGGTTGGGGGTCCCACAGAAGAAAACTATTCTCTCTTCCCTGCAAAGAAAGCCAATGGTGTGGTTTAAAGATGTGAGTTCTAGAACTATTGTCCCATGAGAAATTCAACCTGAGGAGAAAGATGGCATATGATGGAGAACAGACTAGCCAGAATTGTAAAGAAATGGAGTCAAAGGTCTAAGAACATCATAACCATGCCTAAGTCAAATCATGATGGAAGTTCTTCCTCCAGTTATTTTAATTTCAGGAGCCAATATATTATTCTCTTTTTTGTTTATGCCATTTGAGTTGGGTTTCATGTTACTGACAAAGAGTTCCAAGAGATACATGGAAGATTTGATATATAGAAATAAAAATGCATCAATCCTTGTTACATATATTTGTGGGTAGCACCCAAATAAATATAACAGATTGTGTTTCAGTATGATAAAGAAGTTATTCCTCAGCTAAACTCTAAATTTCTGCCTTACCTGCATGCTCAGAGAGTAAGCCTAATTGAAAGTAAGTTAAAAGTATTTTCTAGAAATTATTTTTTTATAATATTTTTAGCGTAAATAATATTTTTAATTGAACTTTTTATTTGATATAATTGCACATTTACACAAGTTGTAAGAAATAATACAGAGAGATTCTAGGTACCTTTTCCCTAGTTTCCCCCAATATTAATATGTTGCAAAATAATAATACAATAGCACAACTAAGATACTGGTATTAACTCAATCCAGATGAAAAACAGTCCCATCACCACAAGATTCCCTTGTGGTGCCCTTTTGTAGCCACATGTACACCCTCCTCTCCTCTCTCACTCCATGACTCTTGGCAACCACTAATCTCTTCTCTGTTTAAATAAATTTGTAATTTCAAGAATGTTATGTAAATGTAGTCCTACAGTATGTAGCCTTTTGAGATTTGCTTTTCTCATGCAGCATAACTCTGGAGATTTGTTTAAATTGTTGAGTGTATCAGTAGTTCATTTCCTTTTTATTGCTTAGTTGTATCCCAAGATATCAACTACCAGAGTTTGTTTGTTTAACTTTTCACCTGAAGGACAACCGGGTTGCTTACAAATTTTGCTATTACAAATAAAGCTTCTAGGAACATCACATCCATATGTGTGTGTGAACATAAATTTTCATTTTCCCAAGGAAAATTCTCAGGAGTGTAATTGCTGGGTTGCATGATAGTTGTAGATTTTGTTTTACAGGAAACTAGCAAACCGTGTCTCAGAGTGGCTACACCATTTTACATTCCATCCAGCAATGTATTTATGATCTTGTTTCTTCACATTCTTGACAGTATTTGGTGTTCTCACTATTTTTTTTTATTGTAGCCATTCTGATTGGTGAGTTTAAATTTGTTTCCCTTAATGGCTAATTACATTGAAAATCTTTTCATGTGCTTATTTGCTATCTATTTATTCTCTTAAGTCAAATGTTGGTTCACGTCTTTTGCCCCTTTTCTAATTGGACTTTTTTGGTTTTTTTGCCATTGAGTTTTGAGAGGTTTTTTTTAATATTTTCTAGATACCAATCTTCTGTCAGGTGTGTGGTTTGCAAATATTTCCCCCCAGTCAGTAGCTTGTCTTTACATCTTCCTGAAAGGGACTTTTGTAGAGCAAAATTTTTAATCTTGATGAGGTCCAATTTATCACTTTTTCCTTTTATGGATTGTGATTTGGCTGTCAAGTCTAAGAGCTCTTTGCCTAGCCCTAGAGTCTGAAGATTTTCTCTTTTTATTTTTAAAGTTTTATAGTTTTACTTTTCACATTTCAGTTTATGGTCCATTTTGAGTTAACTTTTTACAAAATGTGAGATTTAGTCAATGTTTATTGTTTTGCCCATGAATGTCTAGTTGCTTCAGCACCATTTGTTGAAAAGGCTGTGTCATATTTTTTAAAGGAATCATCTCTACTGATCCTAGTACAAAATCTGGACGTTTGCTCCTTTTCTACTAAGACCACATATAGTTAAATTGGTTGTGATTTGTTACTTTTCCTAAAAATGGAAAGCAATAAAAGTAATTTACTTGGGATTCCCTGGTGGTGCAGTGGTTGAGAGTCCGCCTGCCGATGCAGGGGACGCGGGTTTGTGCCCCGGTCCGGGAGGATCCCACGTGCCGCGGAGCGGCTGGGCCTGTGAGCCATGGCCGCTGAGCCTGCGCGTCCGGAGCCTGTGCTCCTCAATGGGAGAGGCCTCAGCGGTGAGAGGCCCGCGTACCACGAAAAAAAAAAAAAAAAAGTAATTTACTTTATTAAATTAATTTTAAATATTAAAATTAATTTCTATGCAGGCATCAAAAATAATTAGCCTATCATTAGACATCTAAATATTAAACCTGGATAAATCTTTTTATTTCTTTGTAAAATATGACTAGAGTAGCTGTCACTGGTATGTTCTATCACAGTAATAGGACTGAGGGTTTTGTTTGTTTTTAATGTAACTTAGAGGAAAAAGGCTTATTCCTTCATGGTTACAGCACATACTTTCTTTAGCATACTACCTTGCCCAATATACAAAAACAATCTGCTAAGGGTAAGAGCCCAGGTGATTTCCCCCTCTGTTAAAACACTTATTTCCCTTCATGTTTTCCTAGATCCTTATCAGTTTCCCCTACTAGGCCGTACACTCCTTGTAATATCACCATCTCGCAGAGTACCACACACGCAATGAGCACTCGATAATATTTGCTGTGTGAATGAAATGTTGAACCAATCAACAGTCCCCCAGGAGCTTATAATCTATGATGAGGGCATACTGCAAGAATACAAACACTAGTGAAATATGAGAAAGGTTTCAGCTTTGGCAGGAATAGAGACAGCAAGACCAAGACTTTTTGCCTAAGGATATAAGACTCTCCTATATGGCCAGCCTATCTTTCAACTTTCACTCTGTCCTTTGGGGCCAAAGCCCTGCTAATAAGTGTTGTATAGCTTGCTCTTCTTTCTTTTGTTTTTAAACATGTCCACTGGGTCTTAAGGGGCCATGTTTGGACAAGATTCCGGTGTTTGTGGTATCTAAATGCCATCTTAATAGTATCCCAGTCTTTCCAGGTTCACTGTCTCAGAGCATGATGTTCACCAAGCACAAGGTTGCCCAGCTTAGACACCCAAGAATCATCCTGATTCTAGCTCAGCCTGCTCCCCTTATCCATTCACTTAGCACTGACCAATGCCTCAGATCTCTTCATGTCTCTCTGTTCCCACTGCTATACCCTAATCCAGTGAATCATTATTTCTCACTTGGGAAATAAATAGCTTCAGTTTTTTAATAGGTCTTGCATCCAGTTTTTCCTAACCTACCACCTACCTAAATGTGTCTAAACCCCAAAACTGATTCAAACTCATTATTCCCCTACTAAAAGTCCCTCTAATCCTTTCCATTGCCCTTAGGATGAAATCCAGATTTCTCAGTATGGCCCTTGACATCTTCCCCCCGGCTCTCTCTCCAGACTCATTTTGCCTTGTCCCATCCCCCAGACACTTGAGCTCTAGGCTCTGGCCAAATGGAATTTCTTTTATACATGTCCCCTCATTTCTGGTCCTTTTCACAAACAATTTTCCTGCCAAGAATATACAATACTTTCTACCTAAATCCTCTGCATCCTTTAGTGATTATGTTTAAAAATCACTGCCTGTAGAAAGTGTTCCCAGGCCTCCCTGACTAGATTAGATGACTCTGCTGGGTTCACCCAGCTCCCTGTACTTCTGCCATCATAACTCTTGCCATACTCTTTTAATCCTTTAGCATTCAGTCTTTTCCTCTTAAAGGACTGCAGGGTCTCTAAGGAGAAGCTCTTTGTCATTTTCTCAGTGGGATCGCCAACATCTAGCCCAGCACAGGGCACCCTGTTGGCACTCAGTAAATGTTGTTTGAATAAATGAATAGACAATCGTTACATGAGGTGGACTATAATAGGAAAAAAAAGAAATGTAGAAACCAGTTGGTAGACCTTTGCAATCATCAAAGAGAAAAAGCAATACAATTCTGGAATAAATTTTGGCAGTGAGAAGCCAGAGAAGGCTGTGGCCCTGGCAGACACTACAGAGGCAGAAGGTTACAGTGACTGGAGAGAGAGAAAGGGAGGGCTAGAGTAGTCAACTTTAGAATGCTGGCATACTTACAAAGAAAACAAGCACACACATGCACAATCTCAATGAAAAAAAGGAGAATCAGGCTGCTTATTTTTAGAGTATATCAGGGTGAAATTCTGAAATAATTGCCACCATGTTGCTTTTTGGCATTTTTCTCCTTTCCTGGCTTCTTGTTTTTTGAGCTCGCAGTGGACGCAATGGCCTCGAGTATCAAAGACCAAACTTACTAAGATATTTTTTATCTCAACACGTGGCTTTACACATCAAGATTAGGTACCTTAGGGACTCAGCACAGAGTTCAGGCTATAATTAACCTGAAGGAATGTGAGACAACATAAGGACAGTTTTCTAACCCAAAAGGATATAAACATTCAGCCCTCCATGAAGGGGAGACTCAGAAGGACATGCCCAGAGGTCAGAAGCTGGAGAGCCCAGAGCCAACGGAAATTAGTCCCCTGCTCACTGCAACTAGAGGAAGCCCGTGCACAGCAACGAAGACCCAACACAGCCAAAAATAAAAATAAATAAAATAAATAATTTTTTTTAAAAAGAAAGTAATAGAGCAGATATCATATATAGATGCAGATACAGGGACAGACATAGAGATATCAGCAAGAAAGAAACAGAGAAGGACTATGATAGCCCCTCAACCTGAGTTGTTCACCTACATAGAGGAAGTGAAAGAGTGTCTCATCTTTTTCTGTGTCCCCAAGAGAGACAAGGAAGATGCTGAGTAGTTGGTAGACTTTGGAATCAGAAAAAAGTTATAGTTAAGACAAGGAGGACACCAAACGAATTGTGTGACTGAAGAAGAATGGTAGCCTGGAACAGATCAGCTGTAGGTGCCACAGAGATAAATGCCAATAACCTAAGAGCAAAGGAATATTTATATATCATTGGAAATCACTGGGATTGGATCCTAATGACTGGAACCACATATCTTAGCCATCCTGGGCCTAAAGAGAAGGGACAGAAAGGTGTAGGTGAGAGTATCCTGAATTGACTAGCATTTACCCAAAGGAACAAACAAAAATCTGAAAGTGGCATACTACACCTAGATTTACTTATGTTTTTATTGGTGCCTATGGGACCAGAAGACAATTTAAGTGCAACTACAGTGAAATTTTTCTATTACATTTTTGCATGCCTAAGTCACACAAGTTATGAAATTTGTCTATAGTAGCAACAAAGATGGAAGATATGCAGGTGTGTATACTTCTAGAGAAAAAATGGTGATCTTCTTATCATCTTAACAGAAAACTTTTAATTTTAAATACTTGCCCATGTCCATATTTATGTATTTAAATATGCCATGTGAAAATTTGAACAGTATTATTTTCATTTTTCCCCCAAATTAGAAATATTATGAGGAATCAATTATTTCTTGCGAAAGTACCATTTGAAGAGCTGTAATTTTCAACTAACTCCACCATAGTAATGACCAGATACTCATTATAGGTAAATCAGAGTATGTAATTGGTGTGATATTAAATTATTGTAAAAGTATATATGTGGTCATTATGTTACATATGTGTGACTGCATTATGTGGTTATTAGGTTGCACATGTATAATCTCATTGTTCAATGGATATACATCATTATGTTTCATGTGGCATGGAATTAAATGGCCCTAGTATTTTAAACTTGGAATGTCTTTAGAGATGATCCAGCCCAATGTCATCATTATACAAATGAGGGAATTGAAGCCAAGAGAAGTTAAATAATTTACTTAGTCACACTGTCCATTAACATTGCAGCTAAAATGAGACCCCCCTGGCATAGCACTACTCTGATAACTTTAATTAATTTCAAGGATAATATGCTCCATAAATTGGTTTATCAGTAGAGACACCTTCAGCAGCAAATAACTGAAACAGAATTGAAAATGGTTTAAACAATAAGGAAAATGTATTGTCTTGAATAATGTGGAACAGGAAGGTACAGTAATTCCAAGGTTAGTTAATTCTGTGATCAAAGGCCTGGATTTCTTCCCATCCCTCTGTTCTCCCATCCCTACTGTATCAGATTGTCTTCAGGCTGGCTCCCCTTGTGGTCCTGAGGACAGTTGTAGCAGTACCAGGCAACACACAGACACCTCAAGTTACAGTGCCACTATATCTTTTCCTAGAATTGCCCCCAGAAAACTGACCTGCATTTCTCCTAGACAAGAACAGTATTCTGTGCTCATGGAATAGGACCACCTTAAGGAGCTTAGATTAATCAGGACACTACAGGAAAATAAATGCGTCCAGCTTCCCCTAATGCCCTTCTTAGGAAGGTGGCTTCCTGGAGGAATCAGGAGTCAAGTATAAAGGGAAAGGAGGAGGAATAATTGGAAGGCAACCAATAGTGTCTGTCATAACTGGCACATGTTTCTGGGCATAAATCAAAGCTGGCTATTGAAAATCCTTACTAGAGCAAAGAGGTATTTTATGAATATAAATTAATAATATTAATTATTAAGAAGGTGGTAAATAATAGTAAGCAATTTGGCCATTGCTTGATCTGGTTGCTCTGGCCTCACTTGAGGGCATGGAATTGAGAGGTGCAGAGGATCAAGTTCTTACATGAACCAGGCCCTGAATCTCCATTTACAAAAGGCTTTCTTTTGATAATTTTACGTTCAAATGATCCAATGCAGAATTAGATGAAAGAGATGAATCATGAGATGGCTGTGGGTTACTAGAATAGATAATTTTATAATGATTACAGGCGCTCACAACACCACATTCTTGAAATTATGTTGCCTTATGTTACAAAGAGCTTGTTCTTCCCATAATGGCATCTTGATAGAATGTGGGTGGACTGAATAGCTCCCAGGGCATTAGCAAAGCAATGACATAAAATCATTGTTTTATTTTTTGTAGCTCCTCTAGATAGCTAGAGGGAAATTATGTGACTACTCTACAAATGATGGGTAACTATGAATTCCAGAGAGATGAGGCAAGGGATTGCATGACATCATAAACTAAGAAAGGACAGAGTCTGGGTCCTGTTTTATGCAATCAGGGCCTTGCAGTCCATTTTCCTTGTTTTTTTGCAGATGCTTCCTCTGTGAGCTATGTAATTATTTTTTACCAAAGGAAGAATCATGCATCTTCTTTCCTTTTCACTTTTTTCATTTTCACACTACACCTGTGAGAAGTAAAGTCTTTTTAAATAGTTATTTCATGGAAATAATAACAAAACAGCAAATTGAGAGCTTAGGTGTATACATATGCAAGCCATTTAGAATTTTATTTCATTGCATGTTTTTTGCTTATTTAAAAACACCAAACTCATGTCTGTTCAGAGTGATTAACCACAGCCTGGGCTTGACGGTTCCACATTCACTGTTAAGTGACCCTGAGTTAACAGCATCACCTCCCTAAACCTCAGTCTCATGATCTGTAACGTGGGTATAATCATACAACCTGATAGGAATATTTAAGGTTTGAAAAAATATTTGTAAGTCACTTACCCAGTAACTTGTGTATTACTGTTATTTTCTCATCCCTCATTTTCATTATCATGGTAAAGATAATTTGAAAATTGCACAAATGACATGCATTTAAAAAAATTTTATACAAATGTTTTTCTGAGAAGTTCTATAGCTTTCATAAAATTCTCAGAAGCGTCTTTGACTTTTAACAAAAGTGTTAAGTGTTAGAGCAAATGTTGCATATTAATCACCGTATCCCCAAGAACCAGTAACCGATGTTAAATATGTTAAACAATTGAACTGGCTTACCTGAAACTACTTGCTTTTGAGGAAATATATGAGAATACTTCTCTTTTATGTCTTACTCAAATAAATGTAGAATCACAGATTTTCTTTATAGTTGTAGACATAGGTATATTTCTTTCAGCCAAATGTTTTGTAAGTAAAGTATGTTAAATGCTTTTTATAAATTGTAGTATTTTTCAACACTTTCTGTTTTATGAAGGCCTAAAATGGAAAACTGCCAAGATAACATTGAAATTACAAGTGTACTGTTAGCCAGCACACTGGCTGACTCTGGACTTGCCTTCTGTGCCCAGATCTAGACAGCTGGTTGTTTAGAACCAGGCAAAGATTGCAGGGTCTACTTCACATCGTTAATTACCTCTCCACCCTGACTGGCAAATTCACCTCACCTTTCACCCAGGAACAAATGAGTGAGGTGGCAGGGTCTGAGTGGCTCCATGGCCACAGCGGAAATGATGATGCCAAGCGTTGGTATTTTTACAGTCACTCAAGAATCTTACCTTTGTGCCGTTCAGGACTGGACATTTGGGAAAAAGAAAACAAACAGGCAGTTTGCTTTCCTCAGGGTGACTGGAGGAAAGTAATATGCATACTTTATAAACTGAATTCTCAAGAACTGTGCCAAGGGTTAGTTTCCAGGTGACATGATTCTGTGAAGTCATTGTTATTACAGGAAAAACATTAATCACCTTTACTTAAAATGGAGAACACCATGAGCTTACCTGTGATAGAGAAGCTAAGGTTCTTTTGTACTTTTTCTAGACATGTATTGCAATTCATTTGAATGAATTAAGTAAATTCAACAAGATTGGTTTGATTAATTTAGGTGTCAACTTGACTGTGTCACAAGATGCCCAGATATTTGGTTATACATTATTCTGGGTGTGTCTGGGAGGATATTTCTGGAAGAGATTAGGATTTGAATCAGTAGACTGAGTAAAGATACCCCTCACCAGTGTGGGTGGGCATCTTCCAATCCATCGAGAGCCAGAATAGAGCAAAAAGGTGGAGGAAGGGAGAATTCACTCTCTGCCTGGCTGTTTAAGCTGGGACTTCAGTCTTCTCCTGTCCTTGGTCTGAGAATTAAACCATCAGCTTTCCTGGTCCTCAGGATTTCACAGGTGGACTGGAACTACACCACCTGCTTCCCTGGGTCTCCAGCTTGCAGACAGCAAACTGTGGAACGTCTCATCCTCCAAATCATGTAGATAGTTTCTTATAATAAATATATTGGTTCTGTTTTTCTGGAGAACACTGACTCATAAAATTGAGGTATTTATTATGTGTAATAGTTACAGTATTTAATTTCATAATTAACTGATAGTTTACTTTTAAAAGACAACTTTATTGTGTTTTTCTTAAGACAAAAAAATACAGATTTACTGTGTAGAAAAATAAAGCTGCCTAAATTAAGGCACAAAGACAAAAGTACAAATTACCCATAATCCCCCTGTCCAGAGATGATTATTATTAACACATTGCTTTTAAACTCATATTGATACACATATATCTTTAAGTAAACAGAAATTGACCTAGATGCTCTCTTCAGAGGTAATTTTAAGTATTAACATATGTACAAAAAGGTGCACAATTCAAGGTAAAAATACCAAGTAGCCATCACCCATTTCAAGAATTATCCAGTATTCCAGAAGCCCCCCTCATGCCCACTCCCAGTTACCTCACCTCCAAGGCTAATCCACAAAGTAACTTGTATGATCCTGAATTACTTGTGTGTGTCTTTGTTCTATATAATTAGAATCATACAATATGTACTCTTTATGTACCTGACTTTTTTTGCTCAGTTATTTTGTGAGATTAGCCATGTTTTTGTGTAAGGTTGATTTATGTATTTTTATTGCTCTACAGGACTCTACTGTTATAGCTACTGTTTTTATTTTCTTATTGCTTTATTAAGCAATACATATTTTTATTGCTATATAGGATTCCATCGTATCTACTGTTTTTAACTGAACATTTTACATAATGACAGTATTCCTATAGCAATGAATATTCAACAAATATTTCTGAGCATTTATGTTCCATGCTCTGCATTAGATAATCATTTAAAACACACTTTTACATTTGTGGAAATTTTTTCACTCCATGAATGGACTATTAAATTTGCTTTGAATGATCCTTACCCATTGGGGGGAAAAATGTATTTGGTTCCATGTTTAGAACTGTAGGAAGGAATTTGTGCTTCAGTGAAAAACTATGCATTGTTTAGACCCTCAGCGTTATCTGATTTTGGTTCCACTGAAGCAATTTTACAACTAATTGTAAATTGCGAATAGCTTACAGCAAAGAAAAATAATTCTTATCTATAGACATGCAAATTCTGTCCTGTAGAAAACAACTGACTTCCTTCTCCATACCCCCAAAAACTTTTGCTTTCCATTTGCATGTATATTGCATTATTCTTGATTTATAAATGTATCTGTTCTTAAGTTTCTCTTTTGAGTCAGTTGTAACATCTGCCTGGTTCCCTTATTAATTAATAAATAGGAATAATTTTTAACATATGTTCATTTTATGTCTATAGGACAGTCATAATTTTATCTTCTTCTGAAAATTCTCTTTTCACTGAATTTTACAGTTTTCTTTAGTAATGAATAAGCTAAGTGATGCTACACAAATGCCCAAAGTTCTTTTTTTTTAATTCTAAAGATAAAGTAACTGCCTGCCCAACTGAAGGTGAGGCACAGGGGGTCCGTTTAACGTTGCCAGCTTAAATTTTTTTCCTATTTCATGGTCTATCATGGTTGGTTGAAATCAATTGGCATATCTTCCACCTATCACCCGCAGAATTCAAACAAGTCGTGCACTGAATTGTTCACTTCAGACATTTCACACTCTTTCTTATTTGATGCCCATTCCACTTCACATCATTGTATATTGATTACTCCCTGCCTCAGGAATTCAGTCTTAGGTTCTATCAGCCACTCTCCATTACTATGAACAGGATTTCCTTGTTCTTTTTGGTTTCCATCTAACAGACTCATTCTAGTCATGGTTAGTTAATGACAACCTTCTTCTCATGTTGAACCCTCCTTTATATCTGCCCCAGCACAGAGCTTGGCACACACTAACCATTCAACACTTATTTACAAATTGATGCATAAATAAATGTCAATATTGTTGCCAGTCTGTTTTTCTGAAACAAATTATTAGATATTGTTGTATAATGATTTCTAGAATATAGCAGTGAGGCTCTTGGGGAGCTCCTAAAATAAATTTGTGAATGTTCACTCCATGAAATGAACACGTGTAAAAATAAATCAAAATAATGTTAATAGTGAAAGAAAAACCTAACCACAATCATTTTTAATTCAATATTTAAGAGTTTTAAAACCCAGAAAATACTTACATTCTGAAACTCTAATAGAAATATGGACACAGCATTGGTTTTTTTTCTTCTCCTAAGTTTATTACTTTAAGAGAAGAAAAAAAATCAAGGTGAGCTCAAAATCTTACCCTTCATTTTCCTGAGAGCTGAGTTCTTTAGACTGTAAGCTCCAAGGGACCATATGTTTCAGAATCATTGCTATAAACATATATGTTTAGCACCATGCCTGGCATGGAATGAATGAATGAATTTAAATGTCCCATTCATACTTGTGTTTATATTTATAGGAAGTGTGTGTGTGTGTGTGTGTGTGTGTGTGTGTGTGTGTGTGTGTGTGACTGTATTATGGGAGGAGCACAGTTGCAGGATTTCTTCCTCTCTGAGGCTAAAGCATAGAAATAGAGCAATAATAATATGAAGTCAACCCTGAAGGCACCTATGCTTCAGGGATGATGTTGACCCTTACTCTCTGAATCAGTGGCAAATCAAGAATTAAATTTACTTCTCCAATACAAAGGTCATATTCTTCCTGGATCCTTCTTTACTCCTCAGTGTCACATAGTAATTTTAGCTATAGACATCTTCTGTAGCCATGAGGACTTAATTGGAGGCAGGAGGTAGATGCATGGGTATAGTTTACTTGGTTGCTCAAGTTTGAATTACAAAGCTAAAGAGGTATTGTCAGGTCAGTTGTCACTAGGTCAAAAAAGAAGTAAATCCCAGAGAATGCAACAGATATATTAAAAGTATTACTCAGCATGTCTGAGCAATTTGCAGGCAGGGGGAATGGTCTGTATACGACAAGTTCGTGGGAGAGCCTTCCATAGGTACACTCCACAAGCAACAATTGGTGGCCTCCTGCAGGTGGTCAAAGCAACTCAGCCTTCAATTCCCAATTTCAAGAGGACAGATGGCCTTTTCCCTTCTTTATTATTGACAAGCAAATGTCTTAACTCCTCCTGGATCTTCACAAAGAAAGACCCATGAGTGGCTTTAGAGACCTGACTTAAAAATCAACTCACAATGAAGTCAAAAGAATGAGGGAGTCAGTCCAGAGGGAAATCAGACCTTCTACTTGCTTCACTCTGATGTTTATGTTTGTATATAAATACATCTACTTAGAGATCCTATCTCAGTGTTTCAAGCAAGCCTTTAACACCTGACCATGGCATCTTCCTTTATTGCTTTCTCCTGTGTTGAGAACTTCTGATCTTTTGAGATAAAGTTATCAATAGCAAGAAAGTTAAATATTGGTATGTAAATATTCATACATAATCATGTCATGGACCAGATACTATATATATTTTTTGGCTTTGCAGGCCATGCAGTTTCTACTGCTCAACTACTGGACTCTGCCATTGTAGCATGAAAGCAACCATAGATAATGTTAATGAATGAGCATGGCTGTGGCTGTGTTCCAATAAAACTTTATTCACAAAACAGTCAGTGGGCTAGATTTATTTTGCCAACTCATGAGCAAGCAGAGTTTTGGAAATCAAGAAACTTGGTTTAGTAGATAGGTAGGTAAGTAGACATACAATTATGGAAATATATTAAATAGGTATGTTTCACCCTGTTATAAAGTGGTATAAGCCAGTTTGATAGATATCAGTAGCTGTACAGAGGATAAGAAAAGTTTACCCCACCTCTCTCATCCCCTCTGTTATAAGGAAAATAAGTGTCTAAGTCTCTGACTGAATTCTGCTACACTTAGATTTATTAGCAAGTAGGCACAAAAGAAGTTAAGCAACTTTAATATAGTCCACTCTCTATGTTCTTTTTGGTAGTCAAAAAAAACAAAACAGGGCTTCCCTGGTGGCACAGTGGTTGAGAGTCTGCCTGCTGATGCGGGGCACACGGGTTCGTGCCCCGGTCCTGGAGAATCCCACATGCCACGGAGCAGCTAGGCCCGTGGGCCATGGCTGCTGGGCCCGCGCCTCTGGAGCCTGTGCTCCACAACGGGAGAGGCCACAACAGTGAGAGGCCCGCGTACCGCAAAAACAAAACAAAACAAAAAAAACTTCATGAAAGCTTCATGTTTAGCAAATGTGATAATTTTACAGTTACAGGATGCTGATGCTGATATATTAGATTTCATACATCAAAAATCCTCTAAATCAGTACTGAGACAGAGGATTAATTGAAGATCAAGCCTGTTTGTGACCAATTGAGTTTTTTGTTTGTTTTTTAAAAATTTATTTATTTATTTATTTTTGACTGTGTTGAGTCTTCGTTTCTGTGCGAGGGCTTTCTCTACTTGTGATGAGCGGGGGCCACTCTTCATTGCGGTACATGGGCCTATCACTATCGCGGCCTCTCTCGTTGCGGAGCACAGGCTCCAGATGCGCAGGCTCAGTAGTTGTGGCTCACGGGCCCAGTTGCTCTGTGGCATGTGGGATCTTCCCAGACCAGGGCTCGAACCCGTGTCCCCTGCTTTGGCAGGCAGATTCTCAACCACTGCACCACCAGGGAAGCCCACCAATTGAGTTTTTAATTTCTGTTCATGACTGGGGTGGGGAGAAGAGGGAGGGATGTAAAGGTGCTTCTACAAAATCTTAAATTCCACTAAAATCACCAAAGAGAGCCTACTGCTGATATCTGTTTTGCTAATTAACAATCCTAATTTCACCATAGATCGCCAATTCCTAATTTTCATTATGCATCTTTTCAAAATCTCTGCCATAAATCAGTTCTCAAGAGAGCTGAAGCACTTACAGTAACCACCTTTATCAAGTCGACCTTCTGATTAAATGCCAGCTGACCACTCCTGTCCTGGGAATTTCTGAAGAGAATATTTGACTACTTTTCAGGTGCAAATGGGAATTAACACATACATATTTATATGCCACTGTCGGACACCATAACTATCCCATTTTTGAAAAACTGGTTTGTTCTACATAGGATACTATATAGCTAGATGGTCTCTATCAGAGTTTACTCCCTGGCAGGAGGTTAAAGTAACTCACAGAGGGCAGGCTGGGAATGAAAGAGGACCAAACCCAGGGAGGGGAGGTAATAAGGATTATGGCAAAATCTGCTGAGATTTCAGCCAGGGTTGTGAGGGGAGTACAAAGGGCGATTCCAATCTAGAAGACAGGATTGTGGCTTCAGGTACACAGAATGAAGATGGTGAGGTGCCTTCTTATTCCGGGAACTCTGTCAATAGGAAGAATTTGGCAGGAACATAGTAGGCCGGTAGGACTACTATGTGAAACAGGCAGCTATGTGAGAGACTCAGTGAGACAGGACATAAAGATGCTGTGTCCGTTACGGACAGAAAGGAGAGAAGCCAACATACAGAAGGGGCAGGTGCCCCTCCGTCAGGTGCAAAGCAGCTGTCAAACAACTGGAAAAAAATTATTCTTGGTATTTAGTCAGCTGCCTACTCAATGGTCCAGGAGAGGAGTAAAGAAACTTGCTCCAGCTTTAAATTTGATTTTATATGAGCTGGACAACCAGTGTAAAATGGAAAAAGTGTAAAATGACTACAGACTTTTAAGATAATTCATTCTGAGTTAAGAAGATTAAAAACAGAGGTTTTACCAAGTGAAATAGGAGTCTCAGTAGCTTTTCCTAGTTTACAAAGACATCTCCAAATCTCCCTCTCCCCCGGGTTCCTTCAGATCTGTCTGTTGTGTTAACTGTTCTGCTTAGCTCACATCCACGGTAACTCAGTGTTTGTGGTATAAGCTCCTTTCAAAGTGTGTTGACAGCAACAAGTGGCTCTGCCACTCCAAGAAGGGACCCAGTTGGTCAATGGGAATTGTACTACACAGTTTTCCTTGCACAGACCATCACCAAAACTGGACAAACCACAGTGTTCTCCAAGTATTGCAAGTTGTAGAAGGGATCCCAAAAGCACTCACTGCAAGTAGTATGCAATGGAGTAAAACTCAAGTGCATTAAAAAAAAAAAAAAAACTGTGGGCATTTCGTTGAAGGTAGCTGTAGCTCTGCTTGAACTAGGCATAAATACAAGTGCCCAAACACATATGAAGTGAAGAGACCTTCAAACAAGCATTCTTGCAGTGATAACTTTTTAAAATAAACTTGTATCATTAAAACTTTCAAAACACACAAAAACAGAAATTATAGTACGATAAACCCAGATGTTTGCAGCATCCAGATCCAACAGTTATTCAAGATATTGTCACACTTTGTCCTTCCTTTTTATTTTCTTTTGCTGAAGTTAGTGACATGTTTTTGACACCAAAACTGGATTCAGTATTTGCCGTTATTTAAAATTAGTTTTGTCTTTTTCTGAATGTCTCTTCCAAGGAAGTACTCAGTATTTTGATTTGTTCACCTTCTTTGAATTCTGAGCAACAAATGTTGAATGCCTGCTGTGTAAAAGCCTTCATGTACTTGAACTTCTTCTGCCTTCAGCTCTTAAAACTGTCAAAGCAGTTCCGGAGCATCAGACATCTTTCTCGATTTCTTTATCTCATTGTGTACATGGCTTCCCAGTGGCAGGATACAGAAAGTAATCTAGCCAAGTTGTGTAGATAATAATATACCAGCATATTGGTACTTAATTTCTGTTTAAGAGCATTTGTCTTCTACCACTTTCTTCCAAAGGAATACTGTGTTGTTTTAATATTGTTAAATTAGAACAATGAAAGATATTGCTAATTACTTTTTGTTTTGTTTGCATATCATTATAACTGTGTCCTATGCCTATAGAAAAGGAGCTAACAAATAGTTGGAAACCACAAATGTAACCACAGTATGGAATAAAATAATCCCCAGCTCCCTCTAACCGCTTAGGACTCGGTCCAATATACACGTCCCTGTCTCCTGTAGTTGCTGCATTTTGAAAGTTATGCCTGCTGGTATGACTGCAGTTAAGAGGCTGTCAGCATCCCCAGTCTGACCTCTTTATTCTGAGTTTATAACTCAGCAGTTTAAATTTGCCCTGAGCCAGAACTTAACACAGGGTTTTAACCTGAGGAATATAAGCATGCCTTTACATGTGTGTGAAAGTCATATCTTTTTTTTTCCTCTTTACAATAAGTTGATTAAAAATATATATGCATGACAACTTAGCCATTTCAGAGTTATGTCAAAAAACTGGAGAACTTGTTCTGGAGCTGATTGACTTTTACCTTCATAAATAATAGAATTTAAGAAAGCCTTTCCTTTAGAGAGGAAACTCTGTGATTTATAAGACCAGGGCATTGGAAACTTTTAAAAATAAAAAATAAATTTAAGAAAAAAGATAGAAAATGAAGCGTTGACTTCTTAGAACTTGAAAATGAGCTCTTATTCATCTAGTATTTCACTATGTCTGTTTACCATAAGAACACTTTGAAATTTGGTATAATGACATTAAATAACCACAATTGAGACAGACATTCTATAAGGGACTGTTATGGGTTGCCTCTAATGTGGTAATAGATGTCATTCTAAAAATGCAACTGTACCGTCTGGATGAAAGACAATGACTTCTAACACATTGGTTACAGACAATTGAATATTACAACTGCCTTTCCTTCTGACTTGCTGCTATCATTTTATGGAATGCAACTAGTGTGGGATTGGCATGGAATTCTTATGGGATCAAAGAAAGCTACCATTCTGAGAACTCTTATGTTCACTATGAAACAGGTAATAAATCTACATGGTTAAAGATGTACTTGCTTTGAGCAAAAACAAAAAAGACAAAACAAAAAAACCTTATAAATACATTTCTGAAATCTGTGGGTGTCTCTAAATTAAGAATATATATACTCCACTTCTTTAAGTCCCAGTGTCCTTTTCCATAAAATGTGGATTGGAATACCTCACAGAGTGGTTATGAAATATATATGTGATAATATGAGGAAGGACCCTAACCCTGTGCTGCCACTTTCTGCTGCACAAAGTGTGCTCAGTAAATGTCAGCTCCTGATACTTTGAAGGGAAGATACATTAACTTGGGTATTCCATTTTGTAGTAATGAATAGTCTCTTTTCTCTTTAGTGGCTTTACTCCTTCCTCGATCATTGCCATTGGCCTCTGAATAAACTGAAGCTTTCTATTATCTTCCGTGCTGGATGTTTATGTCTTGTCATTCTAAAAACATGAAGCTTGAGTGTCATACTGCCTATAATTTTTTCATCTTGAGCAACAAAAATGAAGAGAAAAATAGGGAATAATAGTCTCCTAAAAATAAAATTATTTGACCCTTATAATATACTTTCCGTATCAAAGTTTGATTTTCCAGAAAATTTTGAATGATGTTTATTCTTTGTCCCCTCAATATTAATCGACATTGGAAAGGGATTCATCTATTGGCTAGGAGCTCTTCTTAACACACATTTTGTTCCAGACTTTATTTTCAATAGATTATTTAAACTATTTGATGATTGGATCTATTTTGCTTTGGCCACATTTTAAGGAAGTTTTTCACATTAAAAGCTTGTGATTATCCACCTACAAATGAAAATACATAGTACCAATCTTGCCAATTATAGTTTAATAAGCAGCAACTATACACTGAGTATTTACATCCATCCATGTACAGACAGCCTGACTTAGAGACAGTAACATTTCGCACAGTTACTTCAAATCTTTCTTCTCCCTCCTCATTCTTAAGCGCTATCCTGTAGTTGGTTATATCTTCCTTGCACATGTTTTAATCCTTCTTATACATTACATTTTGCTTTTACTAATAATATGATAAGTACTATAAGACAGGATAACTAGCTGTGAGAGATATTAGATGAATGATACCCACAGTATCATTTAGTTCAGTACTACTGAACCAAAAATTTCCAAAATGCTCTGGAATTTGTAGTTCAGAAATGACGTGTTGGGCCTTTAGTGGACTATAAGTTTGAGATGGCTAAGGAGGCTGAGGGATGGCATTCCAGGTTGAGGGAAAATGGGAGCAGAGGCACAACTGTAGAAATATACAAGATGCATCTACTTCCTCATTTATTTCCTTCCTCCTAGAAATGTAATTCATTTGCACTGAATTCAGCTCTTACTCTGCACCCTGCACTGTTCTGGGCACCACAGAAGGAATATGTCTTATACTGCAGTCTTCCAAATGTAATTGCATTAAGCCTATGCATTAATGTAAGTTGAGCTGAAATATTTACATCATTTAGCTGCACTGCTACTCCAATCCTGAACTAAGGTTTAGCTCCCCATCTATTTCTTTTATATTTCTTAGAGTAGTTTTGTCCCTTTCTCAATAAAAGTTTCTCATATTTCTTAGAAAGGTGATTCTGGGAAGATTTCTCATTTTTAATTTTTATTATAAATGGAACTTCTTTTTCATTACTATATTTTCTAACTATATAATATCTGTTTAATGGAGCTCTCTAGATATTTGGATATTCACCTTGTATTCAGGCACTTTGCCGAGTCTTACAAATTATGAAGTTCTTTCAGCTAATTATTTTGACATTTCTAGGTAACAGTCCTCTTTTGTGGTAGTTACACCATTTATTTTTCCCCTTTTTTAAAAATTAATTAATTTATTTATTTTTGCTGTGTTGGGTCTTCGTTTCTGTGCGAGGGCTTCTCTAGTTGTGCCAAGCGGGGGCCACTCTTCATCGTGGTGTGCAGGCCTCTCACTATCGCGGCCTCTCTTGTTGCGGAGCACAGCCTCCAGACACACAGGCTCAGTAGTTGTGGCTCACGGGCCTAGTTGCTCCGCGGCATGTGGGATCCTTCCAGACCAGGGCTCGAACCTGTGTCTCCTGCATTAGCAGGCAAACTCTCAACCACTGCGCCACCAGGGAAGCCCACACCATTTATTTTTATTTCATGTCTTATTGTTTAGTTCAGAACTTTCGGACTATAACAATGAATAGTGATCATCACCAGCCCGGTTGTACTCCACCTGAAAGAGAAGCCACAAGAGTTTCAGTATTACGTTAACACTTGATTAGATATGATAATGATAGATAATGATAATCTATTTTATCATCTTAAAGAAGAATTCTACTATTACTTAGATTTGTGCCCAGACATCACCATCATATAAAACAAGGTGTCCCTTAACTTCAGAATGCTGTCCCCTAAGTACATGCTCCCCTGAAAGAAAAGTGGCCTTTCTACCTCCCCTTAAGAGGCCTTCCCATTTCCTGACCAATGTGAACATTTACAATCTTTCCAGAGGAAACTCAAATCTCTATTTCCATCAAGAGGGTTTCTACAGTTCCACATTCTCAGGCTCTGGGATCTCCTATGCTGAATCACACCAGATGTGATATCCTGTCCAAGCAGGGCTCTACCAAGCCAATCCAGGATCCTTCCCACAGTCTCTCCTTTGGACAAAGTAAAGAACTCATATTCCCTGCTTGAGTGCCAAGGATTCACACACATCCCCCAGAAATAACCAATCATTTTTAGTGTGAGTCCAGTTTAAATACATAGTTTAAAAGAAAATGGTCTCTAAATCTGAAGATACACCCACTTTGCCATACTAAAAATGACATTTCAAGGTTCATCTCTGCTTTCAGAGTGATGGTGATTTCAAAGGTTTTGTTCAAGAACAGTGGGGGAATATATGCTATTTATTCATGTCTACAACATGCCCTATAGCTCCCCATCCCATACCCCATATAAATATCCTTCTTCCCTTGGCAAATAACATCTTCTAACATACCACATAATTTACTTATTTATTATAGCATTGTCTCTCTCTTCCCCATTAAGAATGTGATCTCTACTGGGACAGGGATCTTGCCTGTCTTATTCACTAATGGATCCCAAAGATCCAGAACAATGCTTGATGTATAGTAGTCATTCAGTGTATATTTTTAAAATCAATGAGTGAAAAATCAGATGGTGGTATTTTTGCTAAAACAACAGAAAACCTATTATTAATGGAAATTAATGTTTTCCTCTTTAGAAACAGAAAATCAATAGCAAATTTCAAATTATTCTCTCCAACTTTATTTTATTTTATTTTTTAACAAGTCTGGCACCAGAGTTTAGGACTTTAAATTTGTCCCAAAGTTGCTAAAGCAAAAATATGATAAAACATTCTGCTTTCCTTTACAACCCCCCAACGCAAAAAAAAAAAAACAAAAACAAAAAACCAAAACCAAAAAACTCCATAGGAGAAAAATGGTTTTGTACGTATGAAGAAACAATATAAATTCAAAACTTACAGATAAGGGTTAGCTCTATCACTCATCTCTTTAAAAAGTTTATACGAATATCCAGTCAACACCATCAGGGTTATCTCCCTTGAAATGTTATTTATACGTATTTCCAAGTAGACCACAGGGCTGTATACTGTCTTGGAATGTCCTCAGAAGGGTCTGTAATTGAGCAGGTAACAGAGTAAAAACCTCAGAGTCCTTTCTTTCAAATGGAAGAGGGAAAGACAGGGATAGAAGAAACTATTCAAACTTCGTCTTCTTTCCTTGTGGCTTGTGGTCTCCTCGTCCTCCTCTGCCTCCTCGGAAGCCTCCTCACCCTCCAAAGCCTCCCTGGCCTCTGCCACCAAATCCACCTCGGCCACTGAAGCCACCTTCACCCTTAGGCTTGGCCCAGTCCAAAGTAACTTTGTTTCCATCAATTTCACCATCTTCCATGGCCTCCTTGGCAGCTTTGGCATCTTCCTCGCTGTTGAAGTCTACAAAACCAAACCCCTTGGAGGATCCAGTCTCCCAGTCAGTGACTATCCTTGCACGAATAGAGCCATCAAATGACTCCTTTAATGTCTCTTCTGTAGTATCCTCAGACAGACCTTTGACAAACAGAGTTTTGGATGGATGGCTTCTTGCATTAGGTGATCCCCTGGGTCCTTGCAACTCCAGCCTGATGGCTCTGCCCTCAATTTCCCTTTTATTACATGAATTTATAGCTTCTTTAACATCTTCAAATGAAGCAAATTCTATAAATGCATACCCTTTAGATTTGCCGTTTTGGTTCTGGGGCACTTTGGTAAATGTTGCCTTCTCAAATACTTCCTGAAGAGTTTCTTCCATTGCACTATAGGAGAGGTTGCTTAAAACCAGGGTTTTTGATTCACCACTCCAAGTGCTATTCTTTCCACCTCTATAGTCTTGACTTTGACTTTTCTCCCCGGTATAGTACAGGGAAATGGATTGCCCATCTATCTCTGTTCCCTGCTTTTCTTCCAAGGTTTTCTCTGTCTTAAATTCAGCTTCTGTCTTAAATTCAATATAAGCAATCCCTTTAGTCTTTCCATCCTTGCTGACTAATCTTATCTCCACAGCATCTTCAAACACTTCTTTTAATTCTTCCTGAGTAACTTTATAAGACAGATTTTTAGCCAAAAGTGTTCTCGCATCTCGATCTTTCTTACTGTCTTTTCCCTTTGGCTTTTCTAGTTTAATTTCATTGCCAAAAACTTTTAAACCAGTGAGTTCCAAGGCTTTCTCCAGGTCTTCAGCAGATTCAAACACCACATAGCCAAACTTCCTAGACACACCAATTCTGACATCAACAACTGCGAGATCATTTTTAGCAAAAAGGTCACTGATACCCGTTTTCAATTCAGGAGCAGATTTACTGAAGTTCAGGTTTCCAACAAAGAGATTGAAAGATGTAGTTGGTTCTGTGGCTTCCACTTTCTGTTTCTTGGCTTCAGGAGCTGCTTCTTGATTGGCCATTTCCTTCTTTCGTTTTCCAGGTGCTTCTTTGACAAGTTCTTCCTCCTCTTCCCCCTCCTCCTCGTCATCCTCTTCCTCCTCCTCGACTTCATCCTCATCATCATCCTCTTCATCTTCATCTTCAGCAATGCTCTTTGCCTTCACAGGAGCAGTTTTTGCCGGAGCTTTCTTTCCTTTGGCTGGTGCTGTCTCCATAGCTGCTTCTTCAGAGTCATCATCGTCTTCATTGTCATCTTCATCGTCTTCATCGTCATCTTCATCCTCGTCATCTTCATCTTCATCCTCGTCATCCTCATCATCTGAGGCAGGAGCAGCAGCTGCTTTCATCACTGCTGGCACGAATTCATCATAATCCTCCTCTTCACCATAGTCTTCATCTTCCTCATCACTGTCTTCCTTCTTGGCATTCTTGCTGTTCTTTTCTCCCTTGGCTGGAGCAGCTGCTCCCTTCTTACCAGGGGTTGCTACCAATGCTTTGCCAGGTGTTGCTACTGCCTTGGCAGGTGTAACTGTCTTCTTGGCTGGCATAGCGGCTGCCTTTTTGCCAGGCGTGACAACTGCTTTCTTTGCCAGTGTGCCAACTGCAACCTTTTTTGTTGGGGAAACCATCATCTTCTTTGCTGGAGTTGTGGTAGCCTTTTTTCCTTTTTTCTGAGGCATAACAACCTCTTCTCCACTGCTATCATCCTCTTCATCTTCTGACATTTCCTCATCTTCACTGTCTTCTTCTACCTCCTTTGGGGGAGGAGCCATTTTCTTGGGGTCACCTTGATTTTTACCGGCCTTTGCAAGCTTTACCATGATGGCGGCTTATGACGGCAGAGTGTATGGCGAGCAAGTGGTGCAGATGAGCCCAGAGGAAGCGAAGCAACATTGATGGTGGCCGCTGATCGCAGAGCTCGTACGCTTGGCTGACAGCTAGAGCTCGAGACTCTCTCCAACTTTAGAAGGCAAAATTTCATCTCTTCAGGCACTTGTTGTACCAATTTTTTAAAAATATTATCACTTTTGACCAAGAAGACACAATAGGGAAAGTAGTGATTGGAAACAAAAAGAATCTAAATAAAAAGACAGAGATACCAACACTCACCACCACATGAGGATGAGATGGCCCTGGAGGCAGAAACCATTCCTCACTGGCCCAGAAAGATGCCAGAAATGGAATGCATGCTTCATAAATGTTTACTGAATACATGAGTGAGCAAATGAATGAATAAATGAATACACAAAGAAATAGCATTCTAATGATGTAAAAAAAAAAGTCATGTGTGAAAATGTTCTTGGAAATCCTGAAGAGTCAATGCCTTCCCGTGGAGAAGTAAACCTTTTCAAGGTGGCTTAGGATTGGAGGTCAGGAGAGGACTTTGGATAATGAAATCGTTCTAGAAAATTCAAATTACCCTGGAGATGTACTAATCATACTCCAAGCCTGAATCTTAATGATACCTAAGGAAGAAAGAAGTAAAACCGATCCCAGAGTTTTGTTCACCCCCATCTAGTATACCGGCCATTCGTACATTGCCAACTTTTCTTTCTCCATCTCCCAACTAAGCAATCCTGAATTTGAGTGTGGTGTATGTGTCAAGGAAAACACCGAATCTTAAAAGTCTGCCAGATGCACCCATTTACATTCTTCCAGGCAAAGAATCCTATTTCTTTTGCTCAGTGGCCATCACTGCGTCCCTTACATTAGAGTGCCAGATGAAGGCTATTCTGTGGCTGTGATTCAGAATTCCTGGCATTTACTACCCAGTTAATTGTAGCTTCCAATTTGTCTCTCCTGATAAGGAGAGGCAATGTTTGCTCATTGATGTGATCTTGTGCTACACACAAATTGGTGTGCAGAAACAGATTACTGCTTTGTGCTGCTGCAGCATCTTACTAAACTAAACCTGAAATTCAGATGGGAATTTTTAGCCCTGGTTTTCTTAGTATTGCTTCAACCTTAATTTTGCAATCTACCACAAATTAGTGCTTACAGGGAAGGAGTGAGTCTTCCTTGGTGTGCCCTCTCTGCTTAATTTTTCTGGGCCTTCCCTAACAGCTTTGGTATTTCACAGGAAGTCACATTTTATTAAATGGAGCCTTTGTGTCCTACATACATATATATATATGGATTCCACAACAATTTTACAGCTCTTTCAAAACCCAGTTTCTAGGGTGTTTAAGCAGGAAATATGAGTTTCATGAGGTTTCCTAAAAATGGACCCAGCAATCAGTGGCTGAACAAGCCCTCCAGGTGATTCTGATGCAAGGTCAAATTTAAAGTCCTTTAAAGATTCAAAGGTCATTGAGGAATATTGCCAAAGACCAGTGGTTCCCAAACTTCAATGCATCAAAATTACCTGAAGGGCTTGTTAAGACCCTGATTGCTGAGCCCCATCTCCAAGTTTCTGATTCAGTAGGTCTGGGATGCTGGCCAGGAATATGCATCTTTAAGTTCCCAAGTGATGCTGATGCTGCTGGTCTGGGGACCACATTTTGAGAAACACTGCAGAAAAATTAATCATTTACTTCTTTGCAATCTCTTGTAGCATTATTCCAGTGTTGCACTTTGGATGTAAAACAAAATCTAACAGGATCTTGGACCTCAGAAGAGTTCCATGGTCTCAAAATTTTAAATTTATAGAACTAAATGAAAAAACACTGACGGTTTTAAGAGGTCAGCGGGACACTGGTTTCTGATGCTCTGACTTTGAGAGAATTCTTGGGTGTGAAGTAATCTGTAAATGCACTGTACGTTTGTATGGGACAGGACACAGATCTCTACTTCGGTTTTTTGCCAGGCAGTTTGTATTAGGTTCATCTGTCCCCTAAGAAGAACAACTGTAGCACTAAAGGACTAGAAAGAATAAAGTATCCGAGATTGAGAAGAAGATGAGCCTGGTTGCCATTTTATCACTGACTTGCTTGGTGAGCAAATGTTTAACCTCCCTAGAAATCAGTTTCTCCTCTGTAAAATTCATTTAACAAATGTGCATTGACTCATCCATGTGCAGAACACCAAACTTCATCCTGTTGAAGAGACAAAGATAAATTAGACATCTTTCCTGAAGATAGACATGCATATAATTAGCGGCAGTATACGGTAGAAAGTGAGAATGCCACTGAAAAAAAGCACTATAATACTATGAAATGATGGTTCCTATCACTACATCTTAATGATTCTTCCATTTTCTAGGCCCTGGGCTTGATAATTTAGAGTCATCGTCTCCTTTCTCCCCAATTTCCACAAGCTCCTCAAAGTCCCATTGATCATCCCTTTGCAATTCCTCTCAGCATTGTTTCCTATCCTCCTCACAGCCTCAGGTCCTTCTCAGACCTTGTCACTTTACTCCACAATTTCTGCAGTACCAGAAACACAACTCTGGATGCCTGCCATCATCTTTCTTTCCAGGACTTCCTATAGCCTGTTACTAGATTCATCTTGCAAAAGAGGAGCTTGTATCCTCCTATCACAAGTCTGCCTTTATCAGACTAGACTAGACTGCCCCACCTAGCATTCAGGCACCCTCCCAGTGCCTCCCTCTCCCATCCATCACAGCCTGCCTTTCTTCCCAAGCACTACTCCTCTCTCCTTCTAGACCTGGTCCCTCCTGTCTCACCAACACACTCCATGCACCAAAGCTATGAGCCTTTACCAACATTCCACCAGCCTTTTAGAAGATCCCCCTCTCCTTTGACCCATCCACGTTTGGTCCATCATTCAACACCACCCCCCTAAATGTTTTCTCTAAGTTCTCCAATCACAGTGTTTTCTCCTGCTCTGAATGTCTACCACCTGGGTCAACAAGTTCATCACAGGGGCCTTGTTTCTTATTGTCTTTAGATCCTAGAGGCATCTCTCCTTTGAGGGGAGGGATTAGTCATTTACTTTTGAATTTCTTCCTTTCTCCTGTGCCCATTGCCCTACTCCCAGTTACACAGCACTCTGCTGCTCAGATACACAGGCCAGCACAGGGTATGCAGCAGAAACTCTGGAAGTGTTTGGTGGGTGAATGAAGTAAAGCAGTGGACATCTGTTGCTTTCTTTTTGCCAGGCTGGCATGCAATCACCGTTCTGATTCCCATGCTTTCTTTCCTTATGGTTCTGTGCTGCTAAGAAATGTGGCCCAGGCCTGGGTAACTGGAATTCTGGATCCTCCAGTCAGTCGTGATTGCTCACGGATAATTAAGTGGCTCAAGTCAGGCCAAGTGGAACCAGTGAGACTCAACTTGAAGCCTTTGTCATAACTACAGGATTAAAGAAACCCTCTATCTGCTGTTCTTGAAGATAACTGGATATTCATCTGCAAAGGCTGGCAGACTTCTTAGCAGAGATAGTCTGCCTCAGAAACATGTCAACCCACAGAAAAGAGAAGTGGAGAGAGGCAAGAAGACAGATTACTAACACCACTGACCACCTGAATTAAGTTGTGCCTGAAGCCAGTGCCCTCGACCTTTCAAAAGCCAATAAAAGCCTTATTTTCCTTAAGCTAGTTTGATTTGTTTTCTATCATTTACTGTCAAGAGAGACCTACTAATTTGAATAAAAATAATAAAAGCTGACACAAATTGAGAATTTACTACACACTATGCTGAGTACTTACAGTAAAAAAAAAAATTGCGTTTAATCTTTTGATAAAAGACCTTTTCTAAATAATTGTGATGAGTCAATAATAGTGGATGATTTTTTTCTGGTTGAAATAGGGTACTGATAGAAAACTTTATATACCAGATGGTGTTACTGATCTCTCATGATAGATTTTCTAATCCTAAAATGTGGACAAGCTTTGGAGAAAATGTCAAAAATTATATCTGTAGCTACTGAGATATATATGTATCATAGCACTTGTATCTGCCAATTACAACATTTTTACTCCCTGTAATGAAACCAGTTATTTCATAGAAGAGTTGTATGAGTATGCCTTATGGAATATGTGGGTATCTCTGTAACTCAATTTTCTGAACATAATTAATTCATTTAACTACATGAAGGCTAATATGGTTTTTTTTATTTTATTTATTTTTTTATACAGCAGGTTCTTATTAGTCATCCATTTTATACACATCAGTGTATACATGTCGATCCCAATCTCCCAGTTCATCACACCACCACTCCCACCCCCCACCACTTTCCCCCCTTGGTGTCCATACATTTGTTCTCTACCACTGTGTCTCAATTTCTGCCCTGCAAACCGGTTCATCTGTACCATTTTTCTAGGTTCCACATATATGCCTTAATATACGATATTTGTTTTTCTCTTTCTGACTTACTTCACTCTGTGTGACAGCCTCTAGATCCATGCATGTCTCTACAAATGACCTGATTTTGTTCCTTTTTATGGCTGAGTAATATTCCATTGTATATATGTACCACATCTTCTTTATCCATTCGTCTGTCGATGGGCATTTAGGTTGCTTCTGTGACCTGGCTATTGTAAATAGTGCTGCAATGAACATTGGGGTGCATGTGTCTTTTTCAATTACGGTTCTCTCAGGGTATATGCCCAGTAGTGGGATTGCTGAATCATATGGTAATTCTATTTTTAGTTTTTTAAGGAACCTCCATACTGTTCTCCATAGTGACTGTATCAATTTACATTCCCACCAACAGTGCAAGAGGGTTCCCTTTTCTCCACACCCTCTCCAGCATTTGTTGTTTGTAGATTTTCTGATGATGCCCATTCTAACTGGTGTGAGGTGATACCTCATTGTAGTTTTGATTTGCATTTCTCTAATAATTAGTGGTGTTGAGCAGCTTTTCGTGTGCTTCTTGGCCATCTCTATGTCTTCTTTGGAGAAATGTCTATTTAGGTCTTCTGCCCATTTTTGGATTGGGTTGTTTGGTTTTTTAATATTGACCTGCATGAGTTGTTTATATATTTTGGAGATTAATCCTTTGTCCATTGATTTGTTTGCAAATATTTTCTCCCATTCTGAGGGTTGTCTTTTCGTCTTATTTATGGTTTCCTTTGCTGTGCAAAAGCTTTAAAGTTTCATTAGGTCCCATTTGTTTACTTTTGTTTTTATTTCCATTACTCTAGGAGGTGGATCAAAAAATATCTTGCTGAGATTTATGTCAAAGCGTGTTCTTTCTATGTTTTCCTCTAAGAGTTTTATAGTGTCCAGTCTTACATTTAGGTCTCTAATCCATTTTGAGTTTATTTTTGTGTATAGTGTTAGAGAGTGTTCTAATTGCATTCTTTTACATGTAGCTGTCCAGTTTTCCCAGCACCACTTATTGAAGAAACTGTCTTTTCTCCATGGTATATCCTTGCCTCCTTTGTCACAGATTAGTTGACCATAGGTGCATGGGTTTATCTCTGGGCTTTCTATCTTGTTCCATTGATCTATATTCCTGTTTTTGTGCCAGTACCCTATTGTCTTGATTACTGTAGCTTTGCAGTATAGTCTGAAATCAGGGAGTCTGATTCCTCCGGCTCTGTTTTTTTTCCCTCAGTACTGCTTTGGCTATTTGTGTCTCTATACAAATTTTAAAACTTTTTGTTCTAGTTCCATAAAAAATGCCATTGGTAATTTGTTAGGGATTGCATTGGATCTGTAGTTTGCTTTGGGTGGTATAGTCATTTTCTGAATGTAACTAATTCATTTAATTACATGAAGGCTAATATGTATATTTTTTTAAATATCTTTGGAGATATTTTACAAAAAAAATTACAAAAGTTGTTATAAAACTTCTTTTTCAGAAGACAGTTGAAGTAAAATAAGGCTTTGGATGTGAATGATTTAGGATCTTCTGATGTAAAAGCTAGAGGCAAGCACCTTTATAAGAGATTGACACCTGGAGCTAGTACATACACACAGACACAAATTGACAAGATTTATAAAGGGTATTTTGGTTAACAAGGAGGCTTAAATTCCCACCACATTTATTTCTGTAATTACTTTTAGACTTGGGTTCTATCTGCAATCTTTTAAAATGTCATTATTTTATACATGTGGACATGTAGCATAAGTGGAAAGTCACACTAAAAATGAGAACAAATAAGAGCTTTGACTTGAATTTTAAGTTCATAAGATAGGGTATTTTTGCAGGAAAGAATAAAAGGTCTTGGTAAAATGTCTTTAGCCCACGCTCAGTGAACTACCAGAGTTATTATAAGTTTTAGCTCTTTTCAACAGAATGGCTTGTTAACTGGGAAAAAAAGAAAAAAAAAAAAAAAAAAAGCCCTGTCTGTCTTATGAAAACCATTTTCTTTGCCTACTTAAAGTTGGTTGTCACATATACCATTAACTGTTAAACTCAGGGTCAGTTCACTTGTCCTTACTCAAGAAAAAAATGTATCTCCTCTGTTCAGACACATTTTCTGATTCTTAAGGAAGCCTGAACGTGTTGGTAACACCAAATCAGTGGTGAAAAAAGCCCTCCTCCATCACAGGCAGATATCCATACCTAGACTTGCAAAAAGAGCAAGAAAACAGAAACAAAAATAAAGGAGGGAGGAAAAGGAGGGGGAGAAAGGAGAGTTAAAGGACAGAGAAAATCTTGCTGTGAGAACACAGGGAAAGAACCCATGCCTTGTGCACATTCTTTCCATGGGCTACAGATGCCCTTGCATGCCCTCGCCATGTGTATTTTTCCAGTGATCATTGATGTCCAGATAGAGGCAACATTTTTATTTAGAACAACTACAAAGAACTCTGAAAGATAAAGCTATCATGTAATTAGTATTAACAAGCCAAACATAAATTTAAATTCCTTCACCTTTAGGAAAGAAAAGGAAACTTATGATTGTACATAAAGTTCTACTAGGGAAATCTGAAGAACCTTGATCACCAAGTGTTTTCAAAGAGGCCAGATTTCTTCAGTGTAGCCAGGCTGGAAAGAGATAATGGAATCTTTTCTTAATGGTGATCATGTACTGGCTGTGAAATGTAATTTTAGAGCAAGCCACAACGAAATAGTTATGGACCTGTTTGCAATAGGGATCAGGGACTCTGAAATTTCTCAAAGACTCAAAATGCAAAATGACATTAACCTGCATGCAGTTCTAGACATGGCAGATCACTCAGCGGTGTTGAAGCAGCAGAATTTGGATACGCTAGCTGAGAATGTGGAAGAATCCAAAAGAGTGGTTGTCATTTTGTCAGAGTGAGGAAAATAATGGCAGAAGAAAACCACAGCTATAGATCAGAGAAGAGCCGTTAAGGGAAGCAACACATGGGAGCCAGAGCCTGCATCTGCCCTGAAGAGGGTCTGCCTCTGGAACATTAATGCACAGAACCAGGCAAGTGTTTGAGCTAAGAGAATGCACCATGAGGGATATCTTGTTTAATGGTCCTCAGATGCTTTTCCTGATACTGATCATAAGAATGGCAACAAAGTAGTTGTGCTTAAATTTGACTCAGGGAAAAAAATATCTTAATCTCTGAGCCCAGGTAGAATTTACAAATATTTATTTATATTGCATCACCTCTCTTGAATTGTCATTGTGCTAAAAAAGAATAAACAGTAGAATGCTGGGTGTAACCAGCCCATGAAATGTGTGCAGAGTTTATAGCAGCAGCAAATATGCAAAGTCTGGTTAAGGCAATGACTAAAATTTCCATTTATTTTTCAAGTCAGAAAAAGTCAAAATTTTAAATCTCGAGATCTAATGGCAGTATTAGAACTTGCTAAATGGATTCATTTAATTTATATTGAGTGTGTTTTGCACTGTTAGAAGCTCCAGGGACTCTAAGGAAATCAAAGAGCTTGAGTTTTTTGTAGGGATACAATATGAATAGAAGGTTAACAGTGTAGCAACCATTTAAAACCACAATTTGAGTGATATCACAAAGCTGCAGTTGGTACCAACTGGCAATAAATCACTGCCTCAGAGCTTCCATCACTTTGCAGTCACCATATACTGGATCCCCACCTACTTAGTGTATGAGTTTTAACAAGTAGTGAAACTTCCCTGATTCTCAAGGTTTGCATCTCAAAAATGGGTGTTGGAATTGAGACCCATTCCCCTCTCAAATCTCTGTGAATATTTGATGATTTCCAAGATCCTATTTGGACACTTTGATATATAATCAACCTTTCTTATTCTCCAAGTAGGAAACCAACCAATATTTATATTGCTCTTTCTCTCTGAAATATGGAAGATCAAAGGGGAAATCAAAGTTGGAAGAGGTGAAGGAGCAAAATGAAACTTCCTTTAACATGACACCTATTTATGTCAGGTCAACTAGTGTCCCCAGTTTTACAAATGAAAATTATAATGTATAGGACCTGTAAAGTCCACCTCTAGCCTTTTAACCTCAGAATCTCTGTAATCTATTATATAATTAATACTTGAACTAGAAGGTGGAATGAAGAAATATAATTCCTGATTAAATTAAACATAAAACATATGAATTGTTTGAAATATAAAAAGATATAATGTAAAAAATGAAAATTCTGTTGTTTATTTTACTATGCCACTCAGATTGCAAACTGTATGAATGATTATCGTCAGTGGCAGCTTATGTATATCTCAAACAGTACTCTGTCATTCAGGCATAAAAACTGGAAGACTGTTATTCAATAGGTGTAATTCTGTTAAGCTAGCTTTTTAAAAATTTTATTGGGATATAATAGATTTACAATGTTGTGTTAGTTTCAGGTGTACAGCAAAGTGAATCAGTTATACATATACATATATCCACTCTTTTTTGGCTTCTTCTCCCCTACAGGCCATTAAAGAATATTGAGTAGAGTTCCCTGTGCTATACGGTAGGTCCTCATTAGTTATCTATTCTGTATATAGTAGTATGTATGTGTCAATCCCAGGATTGACATCTCTCCCCCCCTTACCCCCCAGGAACCATAAGTTTATTTTTTACATCTGTAACTCTATTTCTATTTTGTAGACAAGTTCATTTGTAGCCTCTTTTTAGATTCCACATATAAGTGATATCATATGATATTTGTCTTTCTCTGTCTGACTTATTTCATTTAGTATGAGAATCTCTAGGTCCATCCATGTTGCTGCAAATGGCATTGGTTCGTTCTTTTTTATGGCTGAGTAATATTCCATTGTACATATGTACCACATCTTCTTTATCCATTCCTCTGTTGATGGACATTTAGGTTGCTTCCATGTCCTGGCTATTGTAAATAGCACTGCTATGAACATTGGTGTTCATGGTTTTCTCTGGACATATGCCCAGGTGTGGAATTGCTGGATCATATGGTAACACTATTTTCAGTTTTTTAAGGAACCTCCATACTGTTCTCCATAGTGGCTGTACCCATTTGCATTCCCATCAACAGTATAAGCTAGCTTTTTGCTTTTTATTTCAAGACTGGTTCTATGACATTTATAATTTAGCCAATGCTTTCAAATCATATTTGAGAGATTACCAGAGTAATCTCTCTCTTTCCTACTTTGTTTTCTTCCTTTATTTCTTTCACTTTAACAGATATGATAAAGTTGAAGTGTCTATTTTCTTTTTTCCCACTTGAACTTAAAATAATAGTAATAATATCACATGTGTTGTGCTAGGGGGAGATGTTCACATTTATTTATATTGCTCCATCTCTCTTAAATTGTCATTGTGCTAGACTAAATGGTAAAACCTTGGACATAACCAGCCCTTGAAATGTACACAAAGAGTCTTTATCAGTAGCACATAAAAAAGCAAACTAAGGTACAGAAGATTAAGGGGACTTAGCAAAGTGACTCAGTCAAGCTTGTTTTCTAGGCCATTGCTCTAACTATAGGAACATACTAACATTGGACTGACAGAGCATACTACAGGAATTTAATATCATACTTTAACCTCTAAATGCCAACTATTTGGCAAATAATTATGGAAAAGGCACATGACTTTAAAACATAATTCTCTCTTTTCATACCAATCATACACTTCTTAGCATAATTTTTCTTTTATTATGGAGCATTTTCAACTGTAGTACTTCCATTGATGATGCTAATCACTAAGTGTATTCAGTATCTCTGCCATATAATGACATTGTTATAGTGATATTGAAGAATTAAAACATATGCCTAACTAAACTGAGCACAGCTTTCACTTTAAAAGCAAGAAAGAAGAAGGAAGAAAGGAAGGGAGAGAGGGAGGGGGAGGGAGGAAGGAAGGAAGTTAGTCAGTCAGTCAGTTAGTTAGTTAGTTAAATAGCCAGGTAAAAAGAAATTGAAATAGCTTCTTCACTTTAACCATAAAGAACAGGTTTTTTTAAGTCATTGGATTATGTTAGAACATTGCACAAACCTTCTGATTCTATCTTCTTACAGTTCTTTCGTGGCTTTATATAACACTATAAGCGTCTCTGGAGTAATTTTAAGTAGCACATATGAAGTATGTCATTGAGAATTTATGGGTAATATTTATTGGAGTCACTGAATTGTCTCCATGAAATTTTTAACAACTGTAACCTCACAAATGATCTACCAGATTTGCAGTAGACAAGAATCTTAATTGCTAGAATTCTGAAAGGTATAGTGAAACTCAGATATTCAGAATCAATAGGGTGAGCTGTATATTTGGCTATAGAAATGTGATTGTTAATTTTATATCAAATTGACAGGACCACAGGATGCCCAGGTATCTGGTTAAACTTTATTTCTAGGTGTTTCTGGATACAAACTTTGAATTGGTGAACTGGGTGAAGCACATGGACCTCTCCCGTGAGAGTGAGCATCATTAAACCCACTGAGAGCCTTAGTAGAACAAAAAGGTGGAGGAAGGTTGAATTCATTCTTAGCCTGACTGCTTAACCCAGGACGTTGATCTTCTCCTGCCCTCCATGCTCCTAGTTCTCAGGCGTTCAGACTGGGACTGGAAAATATACCATCTGCTCTCCAGCTCTCAGCCCATTGAACTACACCATCAGCTTCCCTGGGTCTCCAGCTTGCAGAGAGCAGATTGTGGGACTTCTCAGTCTCTATAATCATGTGAGCCAATCCCTTACAATAAATAGATAAATATAAGATATATATATCTTCTATTGGTTCTCTTTCTCTGGAGAATCCTGACTAATACAAGTGGAAAGAGGCATCCAGATAATTCAAAAGTATATAATGGAGCTCCCTGATTTGCCTAGAAGAATCAGTTATGTCTTTTATGATGGAAGGATGTTCTACTTCCCAATAGGCAGGGAGGAGCATGCATGTAGTTTGTACATTCAGTAAGCAAGCTCATGGTTGAGAGTCTACCAGGTATATGCTAGCCACTAATGATAACAAGAAAAAGGCATAGTGACTGCCCACAAGGAACCTAGTGTCAGAGTTTTAAGATGACCCACTCTCTGCCTTAACTGAAGGTGATAGAGGAAGTATTCATTTGTTTCCTCATTTGGGATTAATTAGGTACCTAATACAGTAAAGGCTCTGTGCTTTGTGCTGCTTATAGTGTAGTGAACAAGGCAGGCTTGACTTTTGCTCTCATAGGGTTGACCCTCAGGGTAAATAGATAAGTAAGTATTTTGTCACCATTGCTCTCTGTGTTAAAAAGGAAGAGGAGAGTGCTAAGAGAGGATGTGTGGACAGACAGCACCTTGGCTGGGGGGAGGGGAATGCTGAGCTATCTAAAGGATAAGCTAAAGGTGACTCGGGGAAGAGAAGTGTTTGGGAGAGAACATTCCAGCCAGAATGGAAAGCATTTGTAAAGACCATGAGGCCGGAACTGAAGGGCAAGGTGGCTGAGTTAAAGTGGAAGATGGGGGTTATGTGAGGTGAAGACAGAGAAGAAAGGCCAGCCTATGCAGAGCTGCACAGGCCATGTTAAGGATTTCTGTCTTGATCCTAACAATCTCTGAAGGGTTTCAAGCAGAAAAATGATGAGATCAGATTTGTATCACTTAAAATTTTTCCTTCCTTCTCTGTGGAGAATGGATTAGTATTCAGAGGTACAAAGCTATCGTACAAGTCCTGGTATTCATGGTATGATGGAGGAGATGGCCAAAAAGTCTACAGATTCAAGAGATATTTAGGAGGGAAAATGGACAGCAAAGAGTAAAGGATTGAACATGGGGGTAAGGGAAAGTCTGGTACCAAGGGTGACTTCCAGGCTCCTGGCATGGTTGGTGGGGTTCTTCACTAAAATGGAGAGAAGCAAGACGGGGGGCAAGGTGAGCTGTGGCAAGTCAGGGAGAGGACAATATTGAGGATGACTCCAAAGTGTTAATCTGGGCAACTGTTGCATTTAGCAGAAGACTCCATGAATGTGTGGTAATGGCTTTTGGGGGAGAATGGATTTTCAGTCATTGTCAAGCATCATAATATTATTTCATAATTTGTGTGCCTTCATTACGGTACCATACATCAACACTTTAAGACAAATATAGCCTAATCAGTTATATTTAGCAATATTTGTCACTCAGTTACAGTATAACATTGTTCATTGACTCTTCCTTCCCACCTCTCCCTGACTTGCTTCCACACGATTGTGTCCTCACTTTATCTGGATGATGATATGGAAAGAGATGATCATTGAGGTTAGACTCCATGGTTCAAATCTTGGTGCTATCACTTGCTGATTGTATGATTGTGACAAGTTGGTCAAACTCTCTATATCATATCATATATCATATTATATTTATTGTAATATAAATACTATTCATATTATTCACCTATAATAATACCTACTACAGGAGTTTTGTGACATTTTAATAGGAAAATCTATCTAAAAGGTCTGATACAATACCTAGCCTATGGTAGACACTCAAAAAAAAAGAAAAAATGGCTACTGCCATATAGTCTCAGAGTGTCCTTGCTCCTCTCCTGATATCCTCTCATCCCGCAAACCAAGATGGTAGATGTAGCTCTCCAGCCCCACCCTTTGTGGAGAGTAGAAAAGGAGTACTATTCTAATTTGAGCCTAGTTTGCATGTCTCACAGGGGGCCTCCCTACCTCCCTACCTCCCTCTCCTACTGTTTGGCCTGTCCCCTCTCCAAAGGACATGACACCCTCTCCCCCAAGACAAATGCTGAGGGCAAGAATTTCATCCCTGTATTTCTTCTGTTTACACTTACTCTCTTTAAAAACAAAAGGAGAGCAGGTCTTTTATTAAACACAGGGATATACCACAATAGGAGGACACATCAGAGTTTCCTCAGGCCCCCTTTGCCTTGACTGGAGGTAAGCCCCTGACTGCACTACTTTCATTTTCAGGAAAGTGTGCAGACCCAGAAATGGTATCCTGGCCTTGGGTGTCCCAAAATGGTTTTGGCTGAGACATTTGAGTAGTTGTTTATGTGGACATAGCGTTAGTTTCAGCTGCCAATTTTAGAGTTAAATGGCTTACATCACTACAAAATTTTAGCAGAACATGTTTTCCAAAATAAATGTCATTAAATCTACATTCACACCAACTGATGAGAGACTTGAACTCAGCAAATATGGCGAAAACAGCAGATCAGCAAAAGTAAGAAAAACACATGCTCCCTTCATATGGTAAAAATGACTCTTCCTTCGTCTCCAGAAAACACATCTACTTGGCGAATGAGCAAAGTGAATTCTGCTTCCGCTGAATGTAGGGAATTCATAAAAGGTATCTGCTTGTTTCCAGTTCAAGTTGCATGAGATATTATTGAATTTACATTTCCATGACATAACTGTACAGTTTTAAATTAACAGTGAGTATCTCTTTATTTTATATTAATAATTTTAAAACAAACCTATTCTAAAGTTGTAAAGAAAACAGTTTTGGCAAGTCAGTCAGGGCAACAGTATCCCTGAGGAAATTTGCACTAGGAGTCTTGCAAATAATTTAAGTAGTGTCTTCTGGAGCTAAGGGTCCTACCTATCTTCATGGTGGTTATCTTTATAGTTCTGAGAGTTAATGAGCCACAAAGTGATCATTTAAGGGCTAGTTTCACAGTAGTGGCCATATGAGTTTGTCATTGTGATGACATTTCTTAGAAAATCATCTCAATTTGTACCTTGTACTTTGAAAAGAGGGGAAAAAAAAGAAAAACCTTTATACCTTATTTCTACCCATTACCTCCATCTGGGATACAAGCAGTGTCTGATCAAACATATGGCACATAAACAGTAATTTAATTAAATGTGAACAAAGCCTTTTCATGTACCATATTTAAATTTTGAAATGTAGCCCAGTTTTCCTTCTATTTAAAATACATGAAACAACATGAAAAAAAAAAAAAAGTCACATTGTTATTGACAGATGTGATGATATGTACAGAGCCCTTGCAGCGTGATATGGCCTGGCTCCATCTATGTAGGTAGGCTATTTTGAATGTACTCCACCTTGGCACCCAATAGAGTTGAATATTTTTGTCCTGACCAACCTATCATTTTAATAAAGTTGCAAGCATAGCTTCATTTTGATTTCATCCAGTTCTAGCATCTGAAATGATTTGATTTAAATGACGCTAGGGTGTTTAAAGCCCAACCACGAGCTAACCAGGAATGTTTATTTAAAGTTGTATGTTCTCTTAGAAGTTCCTGGGCAAATCAGGGAGCAAGTATAAGTTTGAAAAAAAGATGAGTTTTAGACACTGCCTGTTCAGAAGATTTAAAATTCATGTAGCTAATTACGAGTACTCCTACAACAAAACAGGAATTTGACTAAGGACTCACATAATATTAATAAAATGAAAACCAACTATCCTGCCATAAAGTTGGCCAAAAAGAGCGAAAATAAAAACAGATTATGAGAATCCTGAAATATGTTTATTTCTTTTAATAGAAATAATCAGAATTCTACAAAGATCCTAGTTATACTATACAAAGTAAAATGCTTGAGGCAGATAAAATGATATATATAAAAGATCATCCAGTAGATTGTTTTAATTTTTAAACAAAAATTAGAGCCTTAACAGTTTAAAGCAAAGTAATTTACATCTCTTTTATTCCAACTGCCCAGTTACACACCTTAACCCAAGCATCACACTCCTTATAATGAAATGGATTCTTCACAACTATGGGCCTGATTCACACACAGTAAATTCAGATTAAAAACCTACCTGGAACTTTCCTTTATTAATATAATTAGGTCCAAGACTAAAAGTATAATAAGGCTTTCAGAATGGGGGCTCTCAGACTGGATGTTCTTACTACTCCATCTGACCAAGTGTCATGTTTTATGTATACATTTAAAACTTTTTATTTAATTGTTCATTCTTCAGCTGCCATCTTCTAGAGATCATAGGAAAAAAAACAAAGACCAATAAAATTCAAAACATGTTGTGCCGAGCACTTTTTTCCATAACTTTTTAAACCCATGCCTATGGCAAAGGAAATAAATTCCTTGTGTTTCTGAATCATTTACACTTAACTCACCAAAATGTTCTTTTTAAAAAGAGAACCGACATCCAACAAGTCTTCTGAACCTTTTATTTTTCTTTTACATATTAGTCCCATCTTGTCGACTCACAGTTCCCAAGGTGCAAGGTTGGTTCACAGCTTTGAACCCATATGCTGAGAATCAGCTTGAAACTTCACAAAACAAACATGCTTTGCTGTGACCTCCTCTGAGAATAATTCCAGTCGAGCTTTGGGTGTGACATTTTGTCACTTCTACTTCAGTTTTGAGTTAAAGTGGGAATAAATGAGGCAAGTGGGGGGAAAAAAACGAAACTTTAAAAAGAAGAAAGGGAAGAAAGAGGAAATGACTAGTTCGCTTGGGATGTGGTGCATAGAAAGAATTCTGGACCAGAAGTAAGGGGAGGCCTTACAGTTGCTGCTCTCGGCTCTAACACTAGCAAGGGTGTAGCTTTGTATAATGGTTACCCATCCAGGGTGGGCAACGAAATTCACAATTATAAAAATGAGAGGGTTAGAATTTACAAAGTCAAATGAGATGATTATTATGTTTCCTTCTGCCCCTGACATTTCTATTATTTTATGAATTTATCTGTGGACAATAAAGCCAGCCAAGCCACTCAAGGAGCTCAGTGATGATGCGAAATGCCACAAACTGGCCCTACCTCTCCCTCTAGTGCTGCCTCTGCTCTCCATTCTCCAGGCTGTCCCTGAGCACTTCTTTGACCTCTAGGCTGCGCCAATCCCTCCAGCTCCGCGTTCCTATAGATCCACTTCTATTTCATGTTCCAGCTGATTTATTTCTATTTCATGTTCCTATCGATCCACTCCTCTGAATCTTGGATCTTAGCTTCGTTCTACAGTCTGTTCTTGAACAGGAATTGGTTCCTTTTGTACTCGTGTGGGATTTGGCCCCAGAACACCCTCCATGGTTTGCCGTCTCTGAACCTCTTCTTGTTTTCAGTCACAAAAGACCAGGATCCTGCCTCAAACAGCTCTATAAGTCAGTGTGTAAATATCGTGAGAATTGGGCTTCCCTGGTGGCGCGGTGGTTGAGGGTCCGCCTGCCGATGCAGGGAACGCGGGTTCGTGCCCCGGTGCGGGAAGATCCCACATGCCGCGGAGCGGCTGCGCCTGTGAGCCATGGCCGCTAAGCCTGTGCGTCCAGAGCCTGTGCTCCGCAACAGGAGAGGCCACAGCAGTGAGAGGCCCGCGTACCGCCAAATATATATATATATATATATAGTGAGAATTGATTCAGAGTTAACAGCTTTGGTCAGCTATGAACCTAGACAATCAAACATTAATCCGCGATGACGTTTACTCAAGTTTTCTGGTCTAGAGGTGTAGGTAATCTGGGTGAGAAAAAAATTATTTCCAGCCTACTGACATGAACATACAGGAGCTTCTAAATAGATATGTGTTTAATACATTTTACTTGAAAGATCATGGGATCATCAAAAGTTCTGAAGGATATCCTTTGTCCTTTTCCTTGGAAAAATTAGCCTATTGGCTTTGACACAATGTTCGGTACACATGGGCCAACCTGGGGCTAGTGTGCTGACCTTGAATTATTTTCATTTAAGGAACATAGAGTTAACATGATATATAAGTCCTCTGACTAAGCATCTTCACATTCCAGAGACTCCGTTTATGCTTGTGATGATTTTGATGGTTTTTTGTCATTTCTCATGTTTATCACTTTAAAGATTTTGTAACCATGTGTGTGGAAAGTAGTTTGCCAAGTTTCAAACCCCTTGGAATTTCCTTAGTTCTCCGTTCAGAATCAGACTTAAGCTCTTCCAGGTTCTGTTTACTGCTAGCTAATGATGATTTCCTTATCCAAATGGAAGAAAGACTTTTGAACATATATTAAAATGTGCGTATGATTTCTGAGACATCAAATAGCTGGAATAACAAGTCAACATTTTGATGAGTTAAGTGTAAATTAACTAAAAACACATGAACTAAATTCTCCTTGAAGCACAGATGGTTTGAGAAACCTAGAAGTGCTTGGAAAAAATATGGCTTTTATTTTCATGAACCTCCAAAGTTTGAAAAAATAGTTGAAGATTAATTTCCATCTCTTTCCAATGGTTGCTTTAGATTTTTAATAGATTATATCCTTGTTTGTTTATTTGTTTTTAACGTGGATTGTCCAAGGAATGGAAGCCTTTTCTTCTTCCTCTTCTTTCTTTCTCCTCTTTCTTACTCATGGATGAGTGGGCAATAGGGTAAGAAACCCATCTTTGAGAGGCAGAGAGCACTAATCTGTTAACTGTCAAGACACTGGTCAGCCATGTTTTCTAATGGATGAAACACTGAAATGCAAACAAACCTATATGCGGCTCTGCTCCAGTCCTATTTCCTTTGCTCTGGCAAAGATAGATTCTTGTACTTTAGGGTGCTAACTGTTGATCCACTAGTATAGACTTAGAAATGTAGCATGACCTGTCTTCAGCCTTCTTTAATTCTCGCCTATAGACTTCCTTTGGATCAGGCAAAAGGAAGCCCATGGGTAGTGAGGTGAGCTCAGGGGATATGGCATTGGTGTTGAGGGTGATGCCCGGTTAATAATGAGGTGGCATTTTCCTTAGCCTTCTTTGAACATACCTTTCTTCCAGGGACCTTATGGGAAGTAGGGATACTGAGACCAAGATGAGATTCTAGGTCTCTGGACCAAAAAAAAGTCAATATGTTACTAAGCATCATCTAACACCACCCCATTATTTTTACCTTGGATACTTAATTGTGCCAGTATTCAAAGTATCTCCTTTTATAATCATTAAACTTTCTATGACAATAGAAAGGTATTTTCTATAAAACTTGTTCATCTAATTGTATATTTTTTTATTTTATGTGTTCTTTATTCACTTTTTAAAATTATAAAAGTAATACATACTTGTTTACCATAAACTTTAAAGGCAAAACATAATCACATCACCAAATCATATCATTATTAATAATTATATCATTATCAGTAGCAATTTTCACAGGCTGATGTATAATTTCAATCCTGTTTTCATATGTATGTGTATGAGTAGTTGTTGATGTTTTTCTCAGAGAAAGACAAGTACATACTATACCAAATTATTTCTCAACCTGTTATTTTCATTCAAAAGTCTATTCTGAAAATCCATCTAGTTCCATAGCCATAGCTCAAACTTATCTTTTTAAGTAACAGTTTAATGTTTGATAGCATTATTGCCTGTGATATGTTCAATCATTACATAATTGATGGACCTTCAGGTCGTTTCCATTGTTTTCCCACCCTGAAGAGTTTTGCTCTACAAATCATTGCACCTATGTCCCTGCATTCTAGGGCTTTGATCTATGCAGAATTAATGTTCAAAACTGGGATTACTCAGACAAATAGTATGGATATGTTTAATTTATAAAAGGTATAACTACATTACTTTCCAAAAAGAAAAGTAGAAATGTGTGAGACTGTCCATTTCTCCATATTCTCAGTTTTATTTTTTCACATTTGGTGAATGAAAATAGTCATTAGTTTTTCTGAGTTATTTTCTATTTCATTAATTTTGGTTTTGTATTTCTAAATTTTTATAAGACTTTATTTCTGTAATTTAAAATAATGGTAGCAAGGATAAATTTTGTAAAGAGAAGAGAACATTGCTCATGAAAATTGAACACAAATCAAAATAGAAAGAGGTAGGCCATGTGTTGACATGGGAAGATGTCTACCACAAACTAAGGAATAAAATCAAGATGCAAAACAAAATAAAAAATATAATTTGTATTATATAAAGCAAAACAAAATAAAAACTTTCTGGTCCATGGATTCTGAAACATTGCTCACCAAAGTGACAACAGCGCTGCTTCGAGGTACTCTTTTTGAAGCGGGGGACTTTCCATTTTACTCTAAAGGCATATTTGCACTGTGTAACTTTGTATGAGTGTGTATAACTTTTTACCTAAAAGATGATATAAAAACTCTAATTGATAAAAAAAGATCCGGTTGCAGTATGGCTTAGAGTGATGCTATTGTTTTCCCTAAGCAGTAAAATTTCCATGTTCCTACCTTGATCAGTATTAGTATGTTGTGCTGAATTTGACCTTGTTTGCTAAAAACTGTCAGGCTCAGGTTGCTATTCTCCAGATAGAATTAATGTCTGTGCTAAATTCTTCCAGCTACTTAGTCCCTGACTCAATCTAATTAAGAGCAACTAGTTTAAGTCACATCACCCAGGTTTATCTGTTAAGACAGCATTTCACTTACCCAGTTGCCATTCTCTTAAACGTCACTTCAGACATTGAAATTTGTCAGATCGTTCTGACGACTTTTGACCTGAGCCATGATCAGTATTTAGCCATGACATACACGTATGAGACTAATTTCCAACTTGGTTCTGGGGTATAATTTTACTCTTCGAGCACATTGCTGTCATTTGTAACTTTTCTTTTTGGATGAAGTATGACTTGCTGTAGTTAATTAGGTGTTTTAATCATTTAAGTTCAAAATGCAACATCATGAACAAAACACATTATCCTTTAATTAATTACTGAAATATTTAAAGTAATATTGTCTTGGTAGATAAATATAGAGACTGATCAATAAAATGAATAGAAATTCCAGATATAAATAAACATTATATTATATAATGATATATATTTCTATTTTACAATATATATCACATTATATCATAAAATTCATATTTCAAATAAGTGAAAAAATGTATTATTCAATAAAAAGTGGTAATACAACTAGGTAGCCATCCGGAAAAAAAAACATTCAATTCCTACCTCTCACATTACACTAAAATAAATTTCAGGTGGATCAAAAATTTTAATATAAAAAATGAAATTATAGAAGTACCAATAACATTGGAGAATTATTTTTATAGTTTCATGAGTAGGGTAGGCTTTTCTAATATGCCACAAAACTAAGAAACAGCAGAATAGAAACTGATTAATTAGACAACATAATAAGAAATTTTTGTATATTAAAATACCCTATACACAAGCTAAAGACAAATAACAAAATAATTTTTTTTAAATACTGAAACAGCATATCCTGAATTAAGAGCCTATATTCTTAATTCAGAAGGACCTTCCAAAAAATCAGTAAGACCAACAAATTGATTTAAAAAATGGAAAAAAGATAAAAACAAATGAAAATTTTTAAGACTCCTAAAGACTTACACAACATTCAACCTCACTCATAACAAATACAAATAAGAAATACAAATTAAAACATCAAGACACCATTTTGTACTCCTCACTGTCAAAGATCAAGTTCATACCGTCTGTTGGTAAAGGCAAGGGGAAACAGATATGCCTATGTATGTTGATAAAACTATAAGTCAGAACAATTCTATTGAAAAGAATTTGGACATGTCTATGATATTCAAAAACTATATCTGATCCAGCAGTTCTACTTTTAGGAATTTATTCTACAGATTAACCTGTACATGTTCAAACTAAAATATATTGAAGTATATTCATTACAGCATGGTTTTGTAAGAAAAAAGTACTGAACCAAACTGGTGGGAGGGAGTCTGGTTAAATAAATTATATTACTTCCTTACATTTGAATATTATGTAGCCATTGAGAAGAATGAGCCAGTTCTACAGTTACTGATATGTACTGATAGATATATTAAGTAAAAAATGGAAGATACAGAATGTGTACATAGTATACTACAAATTGTTTTAAAAGGAGAAAAGTACATATACACACATGTATGGGCATAGAATACTTCTGGGAAAGTAGGTACAAGACCCTGGAGTCAGTGGTTATCTCTGTGGAAAGTAGCTGAGTGCCTAAGGGACATAGGTAGGGGTAGGATAAGGACTTGACTTTTACCATATACCTTTGTTACATTTTTAATTGTGTCCTTTCCCCAAGGAAGTATTCCAAGGGTCCTTGTTCCCATTCAAGGGTACTCCCTCCTACTTGTACTTCCCAGGTTAGTGACTGGATGCAGATCAATAAGCTTTTCTAAGTATTAAAATATTTCCTCTACATATTAAGTGCCAAGGAAACTGAGATCACCATGTTTGATGGGCTTGCATATCATGGAGACAGTGGGAGAATGTGAAGTAGGGGAAATTTCTATATGACAGGACGTAAAAGGAGAAAGACTTTTGGGGGTTTGAGGAGAAGAAGAGTATAAAGAGTGAAGAGCAGAGGTGAATGTCCTTCATGGCCTTGGGGTCAGAACCCCAAGAGAATGGGTAGAAACATCCAGATATGATTGGGGGAATCCCAGGGTAGATTGTCTTGTTCATTTAGGTTTGGTTTGGTTTGGTTTGGTCTGGTTTGGTTCATTTTGTTCCAGTTTGGTTCTTAAGGTATTGTCTGAGAAAATTTCATGCCTCTTAGAAAGATCCCATGTTCATCAGGGTACCTGAACAGCAGGGATGTATCTAAACAGGTAGGCTTAACATAGCAACTCCAGTACCTCCTGGCCTGTTCATGACATGTTCAGGATCCGGATCTTCCTACCTGCTCTGATGGGAGGACAGAAAAGTACAGAGTAAACCTATGAACCTGAAGAGGATTGATGTACTGCCGAAGAGGGTACAAGAATCTATGACCAGACTCAACGGCAGGGACCATGAACTCAGAAGTAGATGCTAGTGTCATGCCAAAGGGACCCAGCAAGACTGGTCACCCACGGGGAGCATCAGTCCAGGATACCCGGCACAAGACCTAATCAACCACTCTGCTCTGGGGACCAGTGAAGAACCAGAAGACAGTTTGTGAGATAGGCCTTCTTCCTGCTTTCATGAGAACACTTGCAAAGCCAAGCTTGCAAAACTATTATTTTGCTATGGACTGAAAAGTGTATCTTGAAGCTGCATGCTAAACTATGACTTCCATCTTGTAGGTGGGATTTGTCCTCACCCTAAAGCAATGAATAGCTTGATACAATGAATAGGAAGTCACAAGATATAATTTATGGGGACTGTAAAATATGCTAGTTTAACAAATCATTCCTCATACATCAGTGTAATGTTTGTTTGTTTGTTTGCTGTCACTCACCTAAAGTTCTGTCAGGCATAAGTAAATATATGGATATTTTGACTGTAATGTTGTAAAAATCATTTTTTTGGTCAAGAGCTAAAAAATATTGCATATTTGCAAATGAGTTATATATTTCCCTAAATATTTATTTGACAAGTGGAAACTGCATAGGAGACATCAATACTTGCTATTTGTTGGGATCCACATCTCTCTGACCTTGAATACACAGCCAAGATGCTAATAAAAATCTGCATTTTTTAGCCTCACTGCTCTGAAAGTATCAACATGTCATTTAAGCAAAGCAAGGGCAAAGTGTGTGTGTGTGTGTGTATGTGTGTATGTGTGTAAAAGTTATATATCTAATAGCCACAGAAGAGTCTTCAGGTAAAGCAGCAATCAACTATTTATAGTGCTTTCAAGTCTACTTCCAGTTATACTATGAATATTCTTGAAAGCCCCCAAAGTATTTCTTGCCTTGTATATTCATCAAAGTGCTGGAAAATTACACAAGAGCAATCAGATAAGGCAGTTAATATGGCTGGTACCTGTATGACTGCTTTACTCCTCCCTCTATGATTAATTACAACTAAATTGATGTTACCAGCAATGATTAATTTACAAGTTAGGTGCAAAGTAAGTGAACTAAGCAAATTGGAATTGGCACTAACAATTTCTTAAGCCTTAGCAAAGCACCCAAATCATGATAAGCTATTATGCACAGAACAATTTCTCCCACAAAATGGTTAAAATGCATAGATGTAGGCTTTAGTTTATTTATATATATATGTGTGTGTGTGTGTGTGTGTGTGTGTGTGTGTGTGTATTTTCTTATATCCTCTAAAGCAAAGTTTAGATGTTAAAAAAAAACTGACATTTTTTTGCTTAGATATACTGCATAGATATGCATGGGGAGACAAATGCCTCAAGTCTCATTTACTCAAAATAAATGCAAAATGTTTTCTTCCATTCTGATCTTTTAGTATTATTTTTAAGACCCTAGATTGGGTTGTATACGGACACAAACCCACACTTGGCGCAATTGTGCATATTCTGAGCCGGTTTTCTCCTACTAAAAATGAAGAGAATTTTAACAATTCCACAGAGCTTTTAAACAAAATAATAGCTTAGAAGCCCTGGCACATAGCAGGCTTCCTGTAAGATCTCCCACTACAGTTTCCAGTGGGTTCTCTGAACAGAGAAGGAACAGTCTAATAGAGGCTTACCACACCTGCCAATGCAACTTTATATTTACTTATACATCCAAAATACATAGGCGAATAAAAGCCTAAGGGAGGCCACTGTTTTCCCCCAAATAAGTTGAGCTAATGGTCAGGAAAATATATTTATGATGACTGTGTACTCAAATGGAGTTGAAATAGTAGCTTGAAACTGTATAATCTCTTTGCAGAGGGAAGATAAAGTTTCATTCAGTCAGATATTTTGAAGAAACACGGAAACATAATTATTAGAGCCATTAAAATTCATCTCATTGGAACACATGCTTTTGCTCTAAGAACCCTGGCAGAAATTGATCGAAGCATGGTGAGACAGGGTAGGAGACAGAACTAGGCTGTGGTTTTAAAAGTTCTCCCCCTTTGTCGAAAATCATAATGTGTGTTCTCAGCTTGCAAAATTTACAAAATTCCCAAGTAATACTATTTAACCCAGTTGAATGCCTTTTTCTGTTTTAAACAAGATTTCTTCAAAAGACATGTAACTCAGCTGAATTGAAAGGGATAACTAGATAAGCTTCCCAAAGCTTTTTGCTTCTCATTTCTTATAGCAAAGACCATATTTAAGTCATTTATTAGAATAGTGCCACCTGATATGGAAGAGTTGCTCAATAATTATTTGTGTAATAAATATACATTCTATTCTTTAAGATTCAGAATTTTTGGACAATTGATAGCTAAGAATAATAAGTAATATTTTTTAAAAGAGACTCTGACAACTATCTTTATCATTTTAAATTAACCTTTGACCAAATTTTTTCACTACAAAGTCACACATACATCTTAAATAAGGGACATAAAATATTATTAATGTCTATTATCTTTGGGGGGGAGTTAAAATTCTTGCAGGTTCTTGTCAGGTGACATCTTTTCCACATTTTAAAAACATCTATTTTGATAATTTTAAAGAAAATGACTAGGTTGGCTCCAAACTAGGTGTTGATCATAAAACACCAGAAATGAGCTGATGAGAGCTGAGGTTAAACAAGTAACATATTATTCTTAACTTATTGCAATGGGTGAGATTAATCAGTGCAAAGGTGAGCAAAGACAGTAGAAAAGAGTATCAGCCACAAAATGTGAAGATATTAATATAATACATTAAATGTTACTATTTCACTGAAACAAATACAGTCTTGAACAAGGATATAATGATATTAAACCTGACCTTAATGTTTCCACTGTCAGGGTAGCTCTTTTCTCTCCTCTCTTCCTTTCACATTTTGCCCATTCCAAGGGACTCTTCTACTGCCTGCCTCCTCATATACATTACCTTAGGGACCTGAAGCACTCCTTACCAGCTCTTGTTGGAACTCTTGTATTTTTATTTATTTATTTTTTTAAACATCTTTATTGGAGTACAATTATTTTACAATAGTGTGTTAGTTTTTCCTTTACAACAAAGTGAATCAGTTATACGTATACATATGTTCCCATATCTCTTCCCTCTTGCATCACCCTCTCTCCCACCCTACCTATCCCACCCCTCTAGGTGGTCACAAAGCACAGAGGTGATCTCCCTGTGCTATGCAGCAGCTTCCCACTAGCTATCTAATTTACATTTGATAGTGTATATATGTCCCTGCCACTCTCTCACTTCGTCACAGCCCACCCTTCCCCCTCCCCATATCCTCAAGTCCATGCTCTAGTAAGTCTGTGTTTTATTTCCGTCCTACCACTAATCTCTTCATGACATTTTTTTCCCTTAGAGTCCATATATATGTGTTAGCATACGGTATTTGTTTTTCTCCTTCTGACTTACTTCACTCTGTATGACAGACTCCAGGTCCATCCACCTCATTATAAATAACTCAGTTTCATTCCTTTTTATGGCTGAGTAATATTCCATTGTATATATGTGCCACATCTTCTTTATCCATTCATCTGTTGATGGACACTTAGGTTGCTTCCATGTCCTGGCTATTGTAAATAGAGCTGCAATGAACATTTTGGTACATGAGTCTTTCTGAATTATGGTTTTCTCAGGGTATATGCCCAGTAGTGGGATTGCTGGGTCGTATGGTAGTTCTATTTGTAGTTTTTTAAGGAACCTCCATACTGTTCTCCATAGCGGTTGTATCAATTTACATTCCCACCAGCAGTGCAAGAGGGTTCCCTTTTCTCCACACCCTCTCCAGCATTTATTGTTTCTAGAGTTTTTGATGATGGCCAATCTGACCGGTGTGAGATGATATCTCATTGTAGTTTTGATTTGCATTTCTCTAATGATTAATGAGGTTGAGCATTCTTTCATGTGTTTGTTAGCAATCTGTATATCTTCTTTGGAGAAATGTCTATTTAGTTCTTCTGCCCATTTTTGGATTGGGTTGTTTGTTTTTTTGTTATTGAGCTGCATGAGTTGCTTATAAATTTTGGAAATTAATCCTTTGTCAGTTGCTTCATTTGCAAATATTTTCTCGCATTCTGAGGGTTGTCTTTTCATCTTGTTTATGGTATCCTTTGCTGTGCAAAAGCTTTTAAGTTTCATTAGGTCCCATTTGTTTATTTGTGTTTTTATTTCCATTTCTCTAGGAGATGGGTCAAAAAGGATCTTGCTGTGATTTATGTCGTATAGTGCTCTGCCTATGTTTTCCTCTAAGAGTTTGATAGTGTCTGGCCTTACATTTAGGTCTTTAACCCATTTTGAGTTTATTTTTGTGTGTGGTGTTAGGGAGTGTTCTAATTTCATACTTTTACATGTAGCTGTCCAGTTTTCCCAGCACCACTTATTGAAGAGGCTGTCTTTTCTCCACTGTATATCCTTCCCTCCTTTATCAAAGATAAGGTGACCATATGTGTGTGGGTTTATCTCTGGGCTTTCTATCCTGTTCCATTGATCTATATTTCTGTTTTTGTGCCAGTACCATACTGTCTTGATTACTGTAGCCTTGTAGTAGAGTCTGAAGTCAGGGAGCCTAATTCCTCCAGCTCCATTTCTCGTTCTCAAGATTGCTTTGGCTATTCGGGGTCTTTTTTGTTTCCATACAAATTGTGAAATTTTTTTGTTCTAGTTCTGTAAAAAATGCCAGTGGTAATTTGATAGGGATTGCATTGAATCGGTAGATTGCTTTGGGTAGTATAGTCATTTTCACAATGTTGATTCTTCCAATCCAAGAACATGGTATATTTCTCCACCTATTTGTATCATCTTTAATTTCTTTCATCAGTGTCTTATAGTTTTCTGCATACAAGTCTTTTGTCTCCTTAGGTAGGTTTATTCCTAGATATTTTATTCTTTTTGTTGCAGTGGTAAATGGGAGTGTTTTCTTAATTTCAGTCTCAGATTTTTCATCATTAGTGTATAAGAATGCCAGAGATTTCTGTGCATTAATTTTGTATCCTGCAACTTTACCAGATTCATTGATTAGCTCTAGCAGTTTTCTGGTAGCATCCTTAGGATTCTCTATGTATAGTATCATATCATCTGCAAACAGTGACAGCTTTACTTCTTCTTTTCCTATTTGGATTCCTTTTATTTCTTTTTCTTCTCTGATTGCTGTGGCTAGAACTTCCAAAACTATGTTGAATAAGAGTGGTGAGAGTGGGCAACCTTGTCTTGTTCCTGATCTTAGTGGAAATGGTTTCAGTTTTTCACCATTGAGAACAATGCTAGCTGTGGGTTTGTCATATATGGCCTTTATTATGTTGAGGAAAGTTCCCTGTATGCCTACTTTCTGCAAGGTTTTTATCATAAATGAGTGTTGAATTTTGTCAAAAGCTTTCTCTGCATCTATTGAGATGATCATATGGTTTTTCTCCTTCAGTTTGTTGATATGGTGTATCACGTTGATTGATTTGCATATATTGAAGAATCCTTGCATTCCTGGGATAAACCCCACTTGATCATGGTGTATGATCCTTTTAATGTGCTGTTGGATTCTGTTTGCTAATATTTTGTTGAGGATTTTTGCATCTATGTTCATCAGTGATATTGGCCTGTAGTTTTCTTTCTTTGTGACGTCTTTGTCTGGTTTTGGTATCAGGGTGATGTTGGCCTCATAGAATGAGTTTGGGAGTGTTCCTCCCTCTGCTATCTGTTGGAAGAGTTTGAGAAGGATAGGTGTTAGCTCTTCTCTAAATGTTTGATAGAATTCGCCTGTGAAGCCATCTGGTCCTGGGCTTTTGTTTGCTGGAAGATTTTTAATCACAGTTTCAATTTCAGTGCTTGTGATTGGTCTGTTCAAATTTTCTATTTCTTCCTGGTTCAGTCTCGGCAGGTTGTGCATTTCTAAGAATTTGTCCATTTCTTCCAGGTTGTCCATTTTATTGGCATACAGTTGCTTGTAGTAATCTCTAATAATCTTTTGTATTTCTGCAGTGTCAGTTGTTACATCTCCTTTTTCATTTCTAATTCTATTGATTTGAGTCTTCTCCCTTTTATTCTTGACGAGTCTGGCTAATGGTTTATCAATTTTATTTATCTTCTCAAAGAACCAGCTTTTAGTTTTATTGATCTTTGCTATTGTTTCCTTCACTTCTTTTTCATTTATTTCTGATCTGATCTTTATGATTTCTTTCCTTCTGCTAAATTTGGGGTTTTTTTGTTCTTCTTTCTCTAATTGCTTTAAGTGCAAAGTTAGGTTGTTTATTCGAGATGTTTCCTGTTTCTTAAGGTAGGATTGTATTGCTATAAACTTGCCTCTTAGAACTGCTTTTGCTGTATCCCATAGGTTTTGGGTCGTTGTGTCTCCATTGTCATTTGTTTCTAAGTATTTTTTGATTTCCTCTGTGATTTCTTCAGTGATCACTTCGTTATTAAGTAGTGTATTGTTTAGCCTCCATGTGTTTGTATTTTTTACAGATCTTTTCCTGTAATTGATATCTAGTCTCATAGCATTGTGGTCAGAAAAGATACTTGATACGATTTCAATTTTCTTAAATTTGCCAAGGCTAGATTTGTGACCCAAGATATGATCTATCCTGGAGAATGTTCCATGAGCACTTGAGAAAAATGTGTAGTTTGTTGTTTTTGCATGGAATGTCCTATAAATATCAATTAAGTCCATCTTGTGTAATGTATCATTTAAAGCTTGTGTTTCCTTATTTATTTTCATTTTGGATGATCTGTCCATTGGTGAAAGTGGGGTGTTAAAGTCCCCCATTATAATTGTGTTACTGTCGATTTCCCCTTTTAAGGCTGTTAGTATTTGCCTTATGTATTGAGGTGCTCCTATGTTGGGTGCATAAATATTTACAATTGTTATATCTTCTTCATGGATCGATCCCTTGATCATTATGTAGTGTCCTTCTTTGTCTCTTGTAATAGTCTTTATTTTAAAGTCTATTTTGTCTGATATGAGAATTGCTACTCCAGCTTTCTTCTGATTTCCATTTGCATGGAATATCTTTTTCCATCCCCTTACTTTCAGTCTGTATGTGTCCTTAGGTTTGAAGTGGGTCTCTTGTAGACAGCATATATATGGGTCTTATTTTTGTATCCATTCAGCCAGTCTGTGTCTTTTGGTGGGAGCATTTAATCCATTTACATTTAAGGTAATTATCGATATGTATGTTCCTATTACCATTTACTTAATTGTTTCGGGTTGTTCTTGTAGGTCTTTTCCTTCTCTTGTGTTTCTTGCCTAGAGAAGTTCCTTTAGGATTTGTTGTAGAGCTGGTTTGCTGGTGCTGAACTCTCTCAGCTTTTGCTTGTCTGTAAAGTTTTTAATTTCTCCATCAAATCTGAATGAGATGCTTGCTGGGTAGAGTAATCTTGGTTGTAGGTTTTTTTCCTTCATCACTTTAAATATGTCCTGCCACTCCCTTCTGGCTTGTAGAGTTTCTGCTGAAAGATCAGCTGTTAACCTTATGGGGATTCCCTGTGTGTTATTTGTTGTTTTTCCCTTGTTGCTTTTAATATGTTTTCTTTTTATTTAATTTTTGACAGTTTGATTATTATGTGTCTTGGCGTGTTTCTCTTTGGGTTTATCCTGTATGGGACTCTCTGTGCTTCCTGGACTTGATTGACTATTTCCTTTCCTATATTAGGGAAGTTTTCAACTATAATCTCTTCAAATATTTTCTCAGTCCCTTTCTTTTTCTCTTCTTCTTCTGGGACCCCTATAATTCGAATGTTGGTGCGTTTAATGTTGTCCCAGGGGTCTCTGAGACTGTCCTCAGTTCTTTTCATTCTTTTTTCTTTCTTCTGCTCTGCAGTAGTTATTTCCACTATTTTGTCTTCCAGGTCACTTATCCGTCCTTCTGCCTCAGTTATTCTGCTATTGATCCCATCTAGAGTATTTTTCATTTCATTTATTGTGTTGCTCATCGTTTCTTGCTTCCTCTTTATTTCTTCTAGGTCCCTGTTAACTGTTTCTTGCAAATTGTCTATTCTATTTCCAAGGTTTTGAATCATCTTTACTATCATTATTCTGAATTCTTTTTCAGGTAGACTGCCTATTTCCTCTTCATTTGTTAGGTCTGGTGTGTTTTTATCTTGCTCCTTCATCTTTTGTGTGTTTTTCTGTCTTCTCATTTCGCTTATCTTACTGTGTTTGGGGTCTCCTTTTTGCACGCTGCAGGTTCGTAGTTCCCGTTGTTTTTGGTGGCTGTCCCCAGTGGCTAAGGTTGGTTCAGTGGGTTGAGTAGTTTCCCTGGTTGGGGGGACTAGTGCCTCTGTTCTGGTGGATGAGGCTGGATCTTGTCTTTCTGGTGGGCAGGTCCTCGTCTGGTGGTGAGTTTGGGGATGTTGGTAACCTTATTATGATTTTAGGCAGCCTCTCTGCCGATGGATGGGGCTGTAGACCTGTCTTGCTCTTTGTTGGGGATAGGGTGTCCAGCACTGTTCTTTGCTGGTCCTTGAGTGAAGCTGGGTCCTGGTGTTGAGATGGGGATCTCTGGGAGATTTTCGCCGTCTGATAGTACGTGGAGCTGGGAGGTCTCTTGTGGACTAGTGTCTTGAGGTTGGTTCTCCCACCTCAGAGACACCGCCCTGGTGCCTGGCTGGGGCGCCAAGAAACTTTAATCCACACGGCTCAAAATAAAAGGTAGAAAAAATAGAAAGGAAAGAAAAGGAAGGAAGGAGGGAGGGAGGGAAGGAAGGAAGAAAGGAAGGAAGAAATGAAGGAAGGAAGCAAGAAAGGAAGGAAGGAAGTGCAGAGGAAGAAAGGGAGGAAGGAAGAGAGGAAGGGAGGAAAGAAGGGGGGAAGGAAGGAAGAAAGGAGGGAAGGAGGGAAGAAAGGAAGGAAGAAAGGAAGAAAGAAAGGGAGAAGACAGAGTAGTATAAAGTATAGTTATTAAAATAAAAAATAATTATTAAGAAGAAAAATTTCCTTAAAAAAAAAAAGAACAGAAAAATGGGTCGGTCTAACCCTAGGACAGATGGTGAAAGCAAAGCTATACAGACAAAATCTCACACAGCAGCACACACATACACACTCACAAAAAGAAAAAAAAGGGGAAAATAATAGTATATCTTGCTCCCAAAGTCCACCTCCTCAACTTGGGATGATTCGTTGTCTATTCAGGTTTTCAACAGATGCAGGGCACTTAAAGTTGATTGTGGAGCTTTAATCCGCCGCTTCTGAGGCTGCTGGGAGAGACCTCCCCCTCTCCTGTCTGTTCGCACAGCTCCTGGGGTTCAGCTTTGGACTTGGTCCCGCCTCTGCGTGTAGGTTGTCCGAGTGTGACTGCCCTTCGCTCAGACAGGACGATGTTAAAGGAGCAGTTGATTCGGGGGCTCCAGCTCACTCAGGCTGGGGGGAGGGAGTGGCACGGGGGCGGGGCGAGTCCGCGGCGGCAGAGGCCGATGTGACGCTGCGCTGGCCCAAGGCGCACCGTGCGTTCTCCCGGGGAAGCTGTCCCTGGATCCCGGGACCCCGGCAGTGGCGGGCTGCACGGGCTCCCGGGAGGGCCGGTGTGGAGAGTGACCTGTGCTCACACACAGGCCTCTTGGTGGTGGCAGCAGCAACCTTAGCGTCCGACACCCGTCTCTACTGTCCGTGCCGACAGCCGCGGCTCGCGCCCGTTTCTGGAGTTCCTCTACGCGGTGCTCTTAATCCCCTCACCTTACGCCCGAGGAAGCAAAGAGGCAAGAAAAAGTCTCTTGTCTCTTCGGCAGCTCCGCGCCTGCTTCTGGGGCTCCTTTAAGCGGCGCACTTCATCCCGTCTCCTCGTGCCCAGGCAGCAAAGAGGGAGGAAAAGGTCTCTTGCCTCTTCGGCAGCTCCAGACTTCTCCCGATCTCCCTCCCGGCCAGCGGTGGCGCACTAGCCCCCTTCTGGCTGTTTTCACTCTGCCAACTCCAGACCTTTCCCTGGGATCCGACTGAAGCCCGAGCCTCAGCTCCCGGCCCCGCCCACCGCGACGGGTGAGCAGACAAGCCTCTCGGGCTGGTGAGTGCTGGTCGGCACCGATCCTCTGAGGGAATCTCTCTGCTTTGCCCTCCGCACCCCTGTGGCTGAGCTGTCCTCCGCGGCTCCGGAGCTTCCCCCTCCGGCGCCCGCAGTCTCCGCCCGCGAAGGGGCTTCTAGTGTGTGGGAGTCTTTCCTCCTTCACGGCTCCCTCCCACTGGCGTAGGTCCTGTCCCTATTCTTTTGTCCCTGTTTATTCTTTTTTCTTTTGCCCTACCCAGATATGTGGGGAGTTTCTTGCCTTTTTGGAGGTCTGAGGTCTTCTGCCAGCGTTTGGTGGGTGTTCTATAGGAGAAGTTCCACGTGTAGATGTATTTCTGATGTCTCTGTGAGGAGGAAGGAGATCTCCGCGTCTTACTCTTCCGCCATCTTTAAGCCGTCTCTGGAACTCTTGTATTTTTAAAGTTGGGACTTGACTTCAATAGCTGGGCTATATATACTTTTATTTTAATATCTTGATTCAGTTTAAGACAAAAGCTTTCTGAACAAGAACGGCTTATTCTTTTTATCTTAAACCACTGAGACTTGCTCCTAATTCAGCTCCCTGTGGTTCTGTCCTCAAGAAAGACAAAGATGAACGAGAGTCAGTGAATACTTTTAAGGAATTTAAAATCTGGTGAGGAACTTTATATATATGTATATATGTATATGAATAGGGTGATGTATCAGGTTTCATATTAGAAGCACAAACAAGTTGACCCTTTGTGCCATTCAGGTGGTAAACTGAGTAACAGGCATAGATGCAAAAGTTTAAAATCAAGCTCCTAATCTGGTATTTATTTCTGAAATGAGTTGAGAGCCTTCCTATTTAAAACTTATACACATTATTATGTTTTTGCTATTTACACAGCATGGTAGGTAATACATTTTTAAGGATAAAGAGAAAGAATTAAAGAGGGAAAATATTACACAAATCAAATACCATTAAGTCAGTGGTACATCAGATCATTTAAGCAACATGATTAGGGAAGAGAGTAGGTTCAATGTCTTAAACCTACTTTACAGCACATGTGTATGTGTGCATGGCTGTATTTACGCAAAATCCATGTATCTCATTTCTCAGGTGCTTAGTTTTTTTCTAAATCACTCATAATTTGGGGAAATAGGTGAAGCTGAAAGTTAAGTAAACTAAAAATCTTTGTTTCCTTTTTTGGTTACTACTGTGATAACATTATCCTTTGATATGAAATTTATTAACTTTATCAATCTTTTTAATTCAGTGGTAGATGGTTTTTGTCAGGAAAAGGTCAAGGCTCTTAGTCTTGTCAAAGCAATGAGATTGACACCCCTCTTCCTTTTAAGTCTGTCATAATTTATGCATCTCTTATATCACTGTCAAGTTTAGGTAGACATTTTTCTAGGTGTGCTTGAGCTTTCTACAATAGTAAACCTCCAAACCTAGAATCTGGAGACATTTCCTCTCGTTTTTCAGCCACTTCCTCTGATTTTCAAGTCCTTGAGTGCTTCTCCCTTTCCTGTGCTAAGCTTCAGTCTCAGAGAGAGAAAGCAGGGATTATTTTACTTCCACAGTGCACTGAGTACCAGCAACATCCAGGACACTTAATTATCTCAAATAGTCATAATGTGGATTCACAAAAATCACACAAAATCATCCTCTTGTCACATTATTATTACATGATCCCCAAGTGAGGTCATAATATTTATTTTTATTTTGGATATACATAAAAATAAGCCAGGCTGTTACTAAAAGAGAAATTAATCTAAGAGTTTAAAGATTTTAGAAAACATTACTATGTTTCCCCATTAAGTATTACTTGGGCAGTTTGTATGTTCCCTTCCTTTTAGCTCTTTATTTTCTTAACCATCTATGATAAACACTTATAATCTTTTCACTTTGGTTATAAGACACTTAGGTATTTTATTTCATGTTATATAAGTTATTGTAGAACTTATCCAAGTATGAACTTTCAGAGCAATTTTCCATAATTTTACCAAAATATTCCCTACAATCAGAATATAAAACTGTATACACAGGTTTATTCATTGTACTTAATGATTTACCAGTTATCTAGAAAACTCCAACCCACTACATTATTTGTAAATATATACTGGTTATTTCTTATAGTTCCAAGATCTGTCCTTTCTTCATTTGCAATTCATTTTTATATAATCAGCCTACTTACTATGATCATAGAGTCAGATTAATCCTTTTTTTAATACAATTGAAAGCCAGATCTTTAAAAGTAAGAAAGAAGGAAATGGTCTCCTCTTCCCTTCCTTCTCTTACTAACCTGCCAAAAAGGTCTGTATTTAGGATCCTGGGATGGTATCTTGGTTTTAACTGTTTACATAAAGATCTGATGTTTAGGTTGCTCTTGTCCTGATTACTCCATCTAGCCTTTCACATGTAACAGTAAACTGGGGCTACATCTACTCATTAATGATCTACAGGTGGGTTTGACTCCTTTCTTTGAAGAGTCTCATTAGTAGACAATTATATTTTCCTTTGGTAATAAAGAAACAATCCCATCTTCCTATTCGGTTCTGAAGCTTTTGCTCTCCCATCCAAAGAGGCTTTTGTGGACAAGAGTTTTATCTTGAAGACCAAATTATTTCTGTTCCAGAGACCAGGAAATAGTCATAACAACGTTCTGGGTACTAGACTTGCAAAGGATATTGAGTTACTAATAAGTTCACTAACTTGTTATCTCCTTTCTCAGCTCTTACAACTCTCCTAGAGAGGAAACAGCAATTTTAAAAGCCCTGATGCTAGGAAAAATCTTGACTGACTGTTGCCAGAGTCCTTCTTGGTATGGGAAGTGACATAAATCTAGTTTTAGGGAAGCTACTTTTAGAGCAGACAAAGTTAGCTTTCAAAGAGGGAAAGAAGACTCGGCTTCAAAAAAAGAGATGGTATTACCCTTTTCCTTTGTGTCTGACAGATTTCATGCTTTCTGATTCTAGGCATTCATGAGGCTCAACTTTGGTTACTTCCATTGGATTTAGTGAGGCACGTTGCACTATACCTCTCATCTCTGAAGACGAGCCTTAGAAGCATCATACAGCCTTGGTCTTACAGTGTTCTGTTACTCTCGTGGGAGACAACACAGAAGCCATAATCGTGCCCAGGGAACCCCAAGCACAGTCTCTTCCTTCATCTTCAGAGAAAAATCTTTGCCCTTCTCTCATCTCTTCTGTCTTCACTCTCTCCTCAATGGCACCAATCTCACTCTTCCTGCCCTAGGTGACTCTTGCATAAGAGTTTTGACTCAAGAGTTTAGGCTTTCTAAACCCAAAACAAAACAAAACAGGAAGGGAATTACCTTCCAGCTATTTCTGCTTTGACCTGGCAACTCAACAATGCTAAAGCAGAGGAAGGCAAGAGTCCAACTACCATTTTTAGAATTGGCAAGGGAAAAATGCAAAGAAAACATTAATATAAGTTAGTATATGAACAGACTCTATCACCTTGATGGTTTAAGTGTATATCTGCTACTTGTAAATGAAAAACTATTGACTAAGGAGAAGATTATTGAAAATAACAAATGGCTGTTATCACCACGTCATTACCAGAGCCAAGTCTGATGAATAAGGTAGTGTTCAAGATGGGTAATTCAGTTTAGGATCCAAAATGAGCTGTAACTATAGAGTAATTAAATTGACATTATTAATGACTTGCAAGCTGGCTCTTAAATCAATTCCAAACCATGAAAATAACTGTAAAGCTACCCAAAACTACTATGATCAACAGCTTTTATTTGCATATAAAATTGCTGGTGATGTACTTCTTTACTTTTCAATAACATCAATATGTCACAATTCATTATTCAATAAATATTGCTAAATTCTTAGTACCAGGGATACTTTGGTGGATAAAACAAGCAAATAAAAAATACTCACCCACATGAACCTTATATGAAAACACACAAACAAAATAAGTAAATTATATATCCTGTTCCATTGTGATAAGTGCTATAAATAACTCAGAGGGAGGAGCAGGGTAGGAAGAGTGGAGACAGGGAATGCAGCTCTAAATGTGGTGGTCAGAGGATCTGTCACCACAGTGGCATTTGAGCAAAGACTTAAAAGAGATGGGAATACATGAAGGAAAAGTGTTTTAGGAAGAGATCAGTAAGAGTGAACACATAATATATTTAGGATGGCAGGAAGGCCAAGTGGCTGGTGTCAAGAGGGCAAGGCAGAGGAGTAGTAGGAAATGAAGATAGAGACCTAACAAAGGATTGGGTCACATAAGCCCTTACAAACCATGGTAGGAATTTTGGCTTTTACTCTGATGAGGTAGGAAACATTTGTAGGGTTTAACATGATCTGATTTATGTTTTAATAGCATCATTATGGCTTCTGTGTTGAAAATAGACTGAAGGATGTGAAAGATAGAAATCAGGGAAACCAACTGGAAATGTAGTGCAATAATCCAAGAAAGAGGTGGTAGTGCATTGGACCAACCTATTAGCAGGGGGAGTGATGAGAACTGGTGAAATCCAGGATGAAATTAGAAGGTGAAACCCAGCAGAATTTGCTGCCACATTGGATGTGAAATGGGATCACAGTTAGAGATGGGTAAAAGTGCAGATCAAGTATGTTGGGATTTTAATTCTGGATATATTAAGGTTCCATGCTTATTAGACAGTCAAGTAGTACAGTCTAAAGACCAGGGCTGAGGTAAAAGCTGGACGTAGAATGTTGGGAGTCACGATTCTGGAGAGAGTGTTATGATTTTGATTTAAGATCCCAGAAGTTACCTGCTAATTTACAGAATTTTGTCTGTTCAATGGAAAATTATGGATTTTTAAAAATCCTGTAGACATTAACCTGTTTAGTATCTAATCCTGAAACCTTGAATTAACATTCTACAATGCAATTCTGATACTAACTACCTGAGTTATCCAAGACTTCATGGGAGGAGACTCAGTCCTCCAGAAGACTCCTTGCTTCAGACACTGCTGCAAGTTCCAGGGTTCCCAGGCCACCCACACTTATGACCAACAGGCTACAAATTTAGAGGTTTCCACTACTTCCTCATGTCTGATAATTCACTAGAGCAACTCACAAAACTCATGGTAGAGCTTTACTTAAAATTATAGTTTTATTATAAAAGATACAAATCCAGACCAGCCAAATGAAGAAGAACATAGGGTGTCCGAAAAGCAAAGCTTTCATGTCCTCAGGATGTGCCACCCTCCGAGCACATCATTGTATATCACTAACCAGGGAAGCTCACCCAAGTTTTGGTTTCCAGACTTTTTATTCCATAGGCATGATGAATCAGATCATTGACCATGAACCCAATCTCCAGCTCCCTTCCTCTCCCTGGAGGTCAGGCTGTTACCATCTGGCTCAAAGCCCCAACATTCTAGAATGGCCAGCCTCTATCCTGGAACTATCTAGGAGCCCACCAGGAGTTACTTCGCTAACGTAAACTGGTGTGGTCCCAGAGTCTCACCATGAATAACAAAGATTTCTATCACTTGGGAGATTCCAAGCATTAAAAGCTCCCTCTCAGGACAATAGGACAAAGACAGACAAATTCTTTATTATACAACACATTCCTTTATTAAATTGCCAGTGACTACATGGCTCCTCAAGTGTTCTTTGAAATAGTTTTTAATCTCTTATTGATTGTCTCATTAATTAATAAGTGTAATAAAATATTAGACATGTATTATATATTTCCATGAAAGTCATAATTTTACTTTTTTGAAAATTAACTTGGTATTAAATGAGATAACCAACAGAGTAAATCAAGAAGAAAGAAGTCGGGAATTCCCTTGCGGTCCAGTGGTTAGGACTCTGCACTTTCACTGCCCAGGGCCCGGGTTCAATCCCTGCTTGGGGAACTAAGACCCTCAAGCTGTGCCATGTGACCAGACAATAAATAAATAAAATAAATTTAATTTAATAAAAAAAAAGAAAGAAGGTTCACAAACCAACCCTTAAGCATTCAATGTTAAAGTAAGAAATAAAAAGCAATCAGCAGAAGATTCATAGGAATGCCTAGTGACTAAGAAGGAAACCAGGAAAGTGTGTTCTCCTAGAACCCAAGCAAAGAATGAAGTTCCAGGAGAAGAATGTCAACTATGTCAAATGTGGCTGAAATTTCATCATTGGATTTAGCAACTTAGAGGACACTGGTGACCTTGACAAAAGGACTTTTGAAAATGATGAGGTATTTGGAGTGAGTTTAAGAAAATGATGGGGGCTTCCCTGGTGGCACAGTGGTTGAGAGTCCGCCCGCCGATGCAGGGGACACGGGTTCGTGCCCCGGTCCAGAAAGATCCCACATGCCGCGGAGCGGCTGGGCCTGTGAGCCATGGCTGCTGAGCCTGTGCTCCGCAACGGGAGAGGACACAACAGTGAGAGGCCCGCGTACCACAAAAAAAAAAAAAAAAAAAAGAAAGAAAATGATGGAACAATGGAATATTATTCAGCCATGAGAAGGAATGAAGTACTGATTCATGCAACAATGTGGTTACGCTTTGATGAACACATTATGCTAAGTGAAAGAAGATCACACAAAAAGATCACATATTGCATGATTCCACTTATAGTAAATATCCAGAATAAATAAAAGCTTAGAGACAGAACACCAGGGGCTAGGGGGCAGAGGGAGGTGGGGAACAACTTTTTCATGGGTCCAGGGTTTTCTTCAGGGTTAATGAAAACGTTTTTGTAACTTGATAGACGTAGTTGTTGCACACATCCTAAATGTATCAAATACCACTGAATTGTTCACCTTAAAATTGTTAATTTTATGTTATGTGAATTTTGCCTTAATTTTTAAAAAAGAGAGAATGGGTGGATACAAGTTGTGGGTAGTGAGTATAGGCAACTCTTCTACAAGAGATTTACTGGGAAGGGGAACAAAAAGTAGAAATGTAGCTAGAGGAGGATGTGGGGTTAAGTGAAGATTTTTTTTTAATGGAAGAAGTAAGAGTATATTTTCTTATAGCAAGAGTGCACCCCTCCTACCATCTTGTTGGGTTCCTTCTTTATGTCTTTGGATGTAGACTATCTTTTTTGGTAGGTTCCAGGCTTTTTTTAACTGATGGTTGTTCAGCAGTTAGTTGTGATTTTGGTGTGCTTGTGAGAGGAGGTGAGCTTAGGGTCCTTCTACTCCACCGTCTTGTCTCTTAAACAGGAGTATATTTGAAGGCTGATGGAAACAGCCCTGTGGAAGGAAAAACCAGATGATGCAGAAGAGAGAGGGGGGGATATAGTCATTCTATTTTCTATACATTTGATTTATATTAAACTGCAAAAAAACAAAAACAAAGATACCACATTTCAAAATCTACTATGTAATATTAAACCAGTTATCCCTGGTGTCTACTCCTAGCTTGGCCACTGCCTTGTTCTGTGTCTTCCTGAAGTCTCCCAAATCCTCAAACCTAAGTTTTCTCAGCTATAAGATGAAAGAACTGAACTAGATTATCCCTATGTATCCTCTCAGTTCCAGAGTTCTATGATTCTCTGATATTCACTGATTTATTTTATTTTAAGATCTAAGAATATCTTTATGAAGTCTCCTCTCCCCACATTCATATCATTGGATCTGCTCAAACTTCCTTTAAAAAAAATTCAAAGCTATAATGATTTATAGCAGATTAAATGAATGGAACACACAGGATGAGCAAAGAATTTAAGACTAGCTAGATGCAATCAGAGACATCTGGGTGGACTTAACACCACAGCTTTAAAACATCTGGGTGATGTTAGTACTCCACTTCTGGAAATCATACATTCCTAAGTCTGACATTACTTTGGATGAGCAACTTGTATCCTTAAGCTGCAGATGCTCCATTTTGGCAAGAAGGCCTGATAAGCAGAGAAAAGAGCACAAAAGAAAATAAAAATCAGAACATTTCTAGCATGCAGTGGTGAGCTATCTTAATGCCAAAAGCTGAAATCTAAATATAAATAATGGGTTATTTATTTATAAACTGCAGTTATTTGATAACCTACTAACACATCAAATTCAGTGTGCCTGAACCCAAAACATTACATTTCCCACAATCCTGTTCCATATGACTTACCAAGTTTCACTGTTGAGAGCATCAGTATCCAGGTTCAAAAACTTAGGAATCACTTTTGACCTTCTTCCTCTTTGGGCCCCTTTCCTATATGAGGCCATTAGTTGAAGCCTGTACATTTCTGTCTCCATCTTGTTCCTGGCCCCTTTCTCCGAATACGACTGCTCCTCTCTTGGTTACTCTGCAGCCTCAATGCTATCTCCACGTTCCCTGGAGCTTGGACTGCTCTAAACTTTTCCTGGCCATTCTGTCGGCTCCCCACATTCCATTTATACCGCTTTGCCAATTAACCCTTTTAGGAGGTGAGATCAGCCTTTGTAAGACTGAGCTCAAAACACCCAGTATTTGCCCCCAGTGGGATTCAGACCACAGGCTGTATCAAGTACCAATGCCTAGGGTGGAAAGACAAGTCTTGAAATGTGGCCCCATTTTTATTTCTACTAGGCCAGAGTTCGCACCTTAACCTCAAGCACAGTGAGACTGCTCGTATCCCAGCGTGATGATGATAATGGTTCTTAAAACATATTCTTGTTTTCTTTTTCATACATCAACATATTTACCTATTCAGGCAGAAGCATCTTTAGTCACAGAGAGGATTAGAATTAATACAGTAGAAATGGAAAGAGGCTATGGTCAGTTTTGACTTCCAAGCTGGGTCAGAAGAAGGACCCAGAGTATGGAGACCTTAGAACCAGAAGGTCTGGCAGGTCCTTGTGTCACCTTGGCACACAGGACCAGCACAACATCACAACATGACCCTCTCTACCGAAGTTCCACACTACTCACAGGGTAACTGAAACTTAACAGAAGGACTGTCTTCAGGGGAAGCCTTGTAAGTTGTTGGAAACAAGAATATGATAAGGCCACTGAGCAGACAATATTAACAATGGCAGCTCTAGAAACGAAAGGTAGCAAAATTGCCATTTAAGGAGGTCTGTTTGTTACCTGTTGGTGTATGGTTTTACACCATGGGATCTACCCTACAGAATCTCTACTAAATTCCACATAGGTAACCAATGCTTTTGGAGCATTGTAGCTTTTTTAAAGGCATTTGGAAAGGTACTGAAGGCAGTGGAGTTGTCAGTGTTGTCACAGAGAAATGAGCAGTATTCTCCTTGGATGACTATATAATTGATTGGGTTGCTGGGATCTGTCCTTGAAAGAAAGGACATGGCAGAGTTCGTGTTGGGTTCGAGCATCTAAATGTAATTTTGTGTTTCATTGGTTAGTGGTGATTTGTAAGTTAGCGGGAAAAATTAACTATTTTGGATGCAAGGCTGAGATTTGATAAATACTAATTGTTAGAGTCTCTTGTTTTAAGTGTTAGTCTTTTTAGTCAAACTGGTTAAAAAGTTGTTAATTGTTCAAATGTAGATAAAATAAATTGAGGGAGATGGGGAAGCAGTGAGACAACCATCTACAAGAACAGGAAAAAAAGTTTATCATTTAAAAAAAATACCGTAACTTTTAGTATTTTCATAGTGTTAGTCAAATTGGTGATAACTTTTTTCTTAATAACAAAGGAAATAGATTTTAAAACTACAAAAGTCAATGGTATTAGGTAAATTGGCTTTAGTCCTGTTGGCCTGTTACTAGTAATTCAGGACAATTGACCTAATCCAAGCTTGAAAAAAAATAATTAAAAATTTAAAACTGTGAGGCCAAAATTGTGCTCGTAACACCTAACACCAACATAATACTTATAAAAATGAGAGTTTTTAAATATTTTGATCCTTCGAGGAACTCTGAGAAATCACTTAAGAAAAGCGTCATCTGCCACATGTGATAAGTTGAGAGCAAGAAGGAGGAGCTAGGGTCCCTCTGAAGGGGGGCAGCTCATGAGTAGAGCTGGGAACGTGAACACACGCCTCCTGATCCATTCCCAGATGTGAATGATTGGATTTGCTTATCTAGAAGGCTCAAATTAATCAAATAATTTCTTTCTTTTCACTACCATTATACTGAGAGCCAAGAAGACAAACTTTGAGAGAGATGTTTTTCAAGAGATTTTTATTTTCAATGTAATCTAGTAAATAATACAGTATCTACAAGAATACTGACCATGTCAAGGCTGCTGACGGCTAACGTGACAGGCAGCATCATTCAGAATCATTTGGTGGTGGGGTTTTATCCCTTAGTTTGAAATTGCGGTGATAAGATGGATAAGGTCATTTAAAGATGGTGACATGTGGTATCCGTTAACAAATGCTGGGTCGTATTTAAAACATGCTGAGAGCAGCACAGAGGCAGGGACAAAATGTTCTTAGCTTTTCAAGCCTACTATCTCTTTCACTGTATAGATTTCCATCAATTGGTTCTATTAGGTAAATTACATCTGACCTTTATATCCCAGTAAAGGTAAGTGTAATTTAAGAGTTTATGAACATGGAAGTAGGGAAAATGGAAACAGTCCCCTGTGCAAAGGAGGAACTGTGAAATAATGACACAGAAGTCTCCAAATAGATGCCCACTGTGTGTACTTCTGGTCAATTCCATTGGGACAGCCCAAGAAAGTATGAGTTTTGTTCTCTGTTGCTTTGCTTGTTTTTTCCTCTTTAAACTAAATCTCAGAGTTGGAACCTAATTCCTTTCTTTGTTCCAAGTTGTCCCTAGGGTATCATCCCTTTTTCCAATCAATATACATCGATAAGAGCACAGAGGACAGCAAAGGCGCAGTGGGACAGGTGTTCTCATACACTGTAGTGTAGGTGTCAGTACAAGCTCCAGGAGGAAAGTTGCCTGTGCTTTCTCAAGGGTCTCAAAAATATTTATAAATTTCATCCATGTGTTTCCACTTTGAAGAATTTACCCAAAAGAAATAAGAGACGTACACAATGATCGCTATAAAGCACTTGTTATAGTGGTAGGAAATAGTTAATGAGACGTACACAATGATCGCTATAAAGCACTTGTTATAGTGGTAGGAAATAGTTAATGTCCCATCACAGGAAGATACTTAAATTCTGATATACCTTTACAGTGGAATAAAATGCAGCCATTACAATCAGGTTTTCCAGAATGCTTCCACTTTTAAACAAGATATGTATCTGGATGGAGAGAGAGAAAGAGTATGAGATAGTCTCCAGAAAGTTAACATGATGAAGATGAATGATAGGATTGTGGGTGATTTTCTAAACATCTCAAAACAAATGTGTATTGTTATTGTACTTCATAGAAAGTCAGTATTTTTAAAATCATCTTTAGAGAATAAATAATGGACTGAATAATGATCAAGATAATCTTGAATGAAAGAAGCAGATACTGAATAGTACATACAGCAAAATTGTATTTTCCTAAAATTATATACATGCCTTAATATGAAAAGAGAATAAAGATTGAAAAGAAACAAAATATAAACAGTCTGGATTAAACACTTATTGGTAATATTTATGCCTTTATATTTTTCTATATTTTCTAAAATTCCTAGAACTACCTTTATTCAAATTCACATCTACATACAGAAAAAAAATCAAAGAGTACAAAAACTTCTTTTATAAGCATTTCTGTTTTGTTCATTTGATACTTACTCCTCAGCTCTAAATAATGGGCTCACACCTCTTGTGGTATCCAGCTCCCCAGATGACCCCCAATGGTCCTCACTTCCTGATATTCAAACTCTTCTAGAGTCCTCTTCTAGAAAGAAGAACATATGTGGCCAATAGGATATTACAGAAGTGATAGTGTGACTTCTGGGGCTAACAACTGGCTTCTTGGATCACTCAGGCAGGAGGAAGCAGCTGTTATGTCATCAGGGCACTAAAGCAGCTCTGTGGAGAGAAGCTGAGGCCTCCTGCCATCTGCGGGGGCGGGGTGGGGTGGGGTGCACCATATTGGGAGTGAATTTTACAGCCCCAGGCAAGACTTAACATGACAGCAACCTCAGGAGAAACTGAACCAGAACTCCCAGCCAAGCCACTTCAAATTCTTGGTGCACAGAGTTAACAAACGTTTATTGTTTTAAGCTGCAAAGGTATGGGGTAATTTGTTATGCAGCAGTAAATAACAAATGCACCTCTATTTTTTCATGTATCAATTTTGAACATATTCTATGAATGTTCTACCACAACAGATAAGAATTAGCTCACTCTCACCTCCCCCATTTGCAATGCCTTCCTCCTCTTTTTCCCAGTTTTTGGTAATTGTGTCCTTTAGTGAGTGAGGGAATTCTGTCCATTATAGTTGAAAATATAAATGATATGCCTAAAACTCTCTGTCTTCTCCCATCAACTTTCAGTGGCCCCTCTTAATTTCAATATATAATATGAGGGTTCTGTGACTCCACCCCACTCTACACGCCTACCCATCTGCTATCTTTTGTCAGCTCTGCCTTTGCTTTAAGATCATAAACCCTGATTACATTTATGCCGTGTTCCATGTCCAAGTAATTCTTTAATGCTCCATCTAAAGGTTGATACTGATATTTGAGAACATAGCTATATCATTATGACAATGTAAACATTTTTTTTCTCCAGAAAAGCCATGTTTTGTGGTAGGATTACATTTCCACTTCTATTGATCCAGTGTGATGAATCCTAGGGGACCTGAAGGAACATGTTTCTGCGATAAGATCAAATGGTTTCTCTTTTTTTAGATTCTATCAATATCTCAGAAGCATGCCATATCTCAGTTTGCTTCACATTTGGCCATGTCTTCCCTTTACAACTTTTTCCCTATACCAGTATTTTCATATATCATCCTCATTTTTTCAATACGATCTTTCAGTTTTTTGCAGCAATTGAGTGCATCCATTCCATTCTTCCTCATGTCGTTTTTGGAGTCCACAACACAATGTACTTTTTAAGTTAGGACTTACTGCTTTCAGTGCTACCCAGCTAGCATTCTGGCATTTCTTTCCCTTGTACTCTTAGGTTAATTCCACCATTTCTTTTATTTCATGTCTTCCTGTTATTTGTTTTTTCCCCTCATTTCTCTAGAGCATGCTGTCAAGTATATTTTTCAGGTTGGCCATATAAGAAGAAACTTGCTGTGACCTTGCCTGAAAGGTCACATTTATACCTCATACTAGGTCAGAATGTTGTTAGAGATATAGTTCTAGCTTTAAAAACCCTTTCTCTCAGAATTTTAAAGGTATTGTCTTAGAGACTCATTGTTGTTAAAGTACAACTTGATACCAGTCTGTTTGGTATCAAACTTCACAGGACTTTTTTCCTTTCTGGAAGCTTTTAGAGTCTTGTCATTATCTTGGCTTTGCTGAAATTTCATGGCCCAATGTCTAGATCATTTGGCCACACTTGAATTCATTTAAAATGAAGACTCTTGTCTTTTCTCCACTGCAGTAAATTTTCTTCTGTCATTTTTCGACAATTCTCTCCTGGCCCTTTTCCATATTCTCTACTAATCAAATATTGAACCTTCTGAATTTATGAAGCTCTCACCTTTTCTTTCATATTTTCTTTCTCTTATTACTTTACTAATTGTACTGTTGCCTCAACTCTACCTTCCATCATCTCTAAATATATAATTTTTAATTTTTTTTAATTTTCAAACTTTAGTTTGCTATTGCCTTTAATTTGTATTGTATTTAGTGAGGTATGAAGATTACAAGCTAATTACATCACAGTAACAGTACAAGGTACAATTTTGAATTGAAAATCAGAAACCAGTAATCAGTCTTCACTGACCATTCTCTGCTCCAGGAAATCTCTTTCTTGGTGGCCCACGTCAGGTGCCTTTCCCCAGTCAATGAAATGGGACAAAGATTGTACGGTGGGTCACATACTGTAGACCAGGAACACTGGGTATAGGGAAGACTAGGTTTCCTCAAGAAAGCAAGAGACTGGGAATGGGAATACACCCTATGGACTATTTTTCCCAACCTTCTCTTTACTGAATCTGGTCTCCCCACTCTTCTCTTACCCTCTGAACCTGCTAGAAGAAAACTAAAAATTTCCCTTTACTTAAATATGCAGAGCAATTTAAATCCCCTTATTTCAACCTTCTCATTAAGGACCATTCTCTTAGCCTTTTATGTTTTATAGTGTTGTATAACCACAACATAAATCTCTAATTTATTCAGCCATTCAACCAACCTTTACACCCAAGTGTTGAATGTGTCCAGTGCTTCTGTCCTAGGAGCCAAAGATTCAGCAGTAAAAAATAGACAAAAATGCCTACCCTCATGGGGCTTATGCTCTGGTGGGAGAAACAGAGATGATGCAAAAGAAACAGAGACTATGTAGAATGTGATGGAGGAAAATAAAGCAGGGAACAGAGAATAAAGAAGGGTTTGCAATTTTTAATAGAGGGATCAAGAAAAACCTCAATGAACAAGGGACCACAGAGTAAAGAGACCAAGGTTATCCAAGTAGATGGTTCAGCTTTACATATTTGGCTTCTAACTGTCTACCCAGTTCACTTTGGTCCAATTTAAATGGATCTTTTCCAGAAGAGTCAGGGGTATTTAGTGATCAAAATTTCTTAAGGCAATAATCAGAATCATCAGGAGACAGCTGACCCATTCCAGGCCCTCTGGTACTTGGAGATATCAAATCAAGTAAGATTTCTGTAGAAGAGGGTGATAACTGTAATGTTTTGATGAACACATGTATTTTTGTGAGGATCTTCTTTCCCCTCTTTCTAGTGCTTTCACTGAACCATAGCAACTAGCCTCTTTGCCGTCTTATGAGAAATGCTCACATGAGCCAAATTTTCAGATGAGCAAAAAACAACAACAAAAAGCCAACTATACTTTCTTTCACATAAAGTCATAGAAAAGAGCCATGTGTGTGAATATAAACCAAACATCAGGGTCAAAGTTAGGGGATTCTTTTTTAATGTACCTTTCACTCTACATCCATGAAGAGTGAACCCTAAGGTACACTATGGACCCTGAATGATAATGACCTGTCTACGTAGGTTCATAGATTATAAAAAATGGACCACTCTGGTGGGGATGTTGATAATCGGGGAGGTTATGCATGTATGGGGGCAGGGAAGTTGTATGGGAAACTGCTATACTTTCCTCTCAATTGTGTGAACCCTAAACTGCTCTAAAAAAGTGAAATCTTGATAAAAACGGATTGATTAAATGCAGGGAGAAATTTCCACTCATTCAATCCTCTGAATATGCTAGAATCTAATTTGTGGGAAAAGGTCCTTTTTAAGACTATTAATTTGAAGAAGCCCTACAAGTTTGTCTTCCTCAAGTTGAAAACTCCTGTTTTCACTACAGGAATCTGATATAGAACAGGCCAAATTCACCTGCTCCCAAAGGATGCAGTGTCTCTCTTGATTACGGAACTCACCACTTTTGAAAGGATTCACATGCCTACCTGCCTACTTTCCCAGGAAGGCTGTGAGACCCTCCCAGACAGGGACCAAATCTCAGCCTTCACACAGTGCCCAGCAGCTAGCTGGTTCTTAATAAATGTTGTCTGCATAATATATATCCCTTTTGGACTCATTGTAAGAACAATAAAAGCTAGCAGTTATTGAGTACCTACTATTCTAGGCAGCTGGCATCATTATCTGTAACCCTCATAGCAACCAGAAAAGTTAGGTCCTGTGCCAGTTTTATAGATGAGAAAACTGAGGCTCAGAGGATTTAAGTAATCCGTCTAAGTATATACAACTAGCCAACAGGGAAAGGCTAGGATCCTGCCCCTGGCATGTGTGACCCCAAACTACACTTTTGGTTACACCCTTTGCATTCCTTGAAGATAAGCAGAAGAGACATCTCAGAAGAAACAAGGAGAAGAAAGGTCATCATCTCTACTTACTGTTTCCAGCAAGTCCGAAAGGACACGCTTGGAACATCCTAGCACACGGGAACGTAGGACTCACCTGCCACCAAAGCTCTCTTTTGCACACTTGGACACATCATAGGCGCAGTGGACACCGCCCTTTCATCCCTATTCCAGCCACATTTAGAAAGAGGGGAAACTGAAGTAGAATGAGGTCAGCTGGCTTCTTACAGTAGGACCCACAAGCTCTTACTATTAGAACATGTGAAAGGCCCTGTTTTTTTCGGTTTCTCTTTTGGAGAAAAAAACATTTTTTTAATGGCAAGCAAACCACACCTGAGGTTAATGAGAAGAATGCATAAAGGAAATAATTTTGTCATTTTGCAGGCCCTCATGCTGCTCATATTTATAGACATCTTACCAAGAGAGTGTGTCTTGCAGAACGTGTCAGAATTAGGGATGTTGAATTTTCAGTAACTCTTGGCTGCTTCTAGTTGGGCTTTGAGTTTGACCAGGGCAGGTCTAATGGAGTGTGGTTTCCCCTACTTTGTTCAGACTCTGGTGTGTTATCTCTCAGATAGCAGAACGGCCTTATGGTTTATTTGGCATGGGGTGCAGAAAGGGCCCAAGTTACATAAGGCTATTAAATCACAACCTGCCTAGACGTCTTCCAAAGGCTGTTAGCCTAGTTCATTCTGGGCAAATACAATTAAGGTCTTGGATATTATTTACGGCAAATACCGGTGAAAAAAACCCTCAAGTTCCTGGGTCTATTAACATTGATGCTGAGGGGGAGGAGGAGGATCCATGTGGACCGTGTTCAGCATTGCAGCTTGCACTGATTAAAACCCAACTTGTCATATTCTATATCGTTGAACTGTAGTTATAGTAAATGTTCCTTGTAATGCATTTTCAAGTACAAAAATTGCTTCAGAAAAGAACATTTAGAAAACTAATTCTATTGAAACCAATGAAGTGTTGACACACTGCCTGATGCAGATTTGTTTAAAGAGGCTTGTTTTAAGTTATAAAAGTACGTCCTAGAGGCAAAAATCAGTGACTCCTCAGTCTAGTGACTGAGAGAACAGTGAAGCAGTATGTTCAGCCAGCACCCCGTCATTAATCCTTTCCCGTAATTCTACCCTCGTCACCTTCTCCCTTGCCTGACTCTATAGAATTTCAAACCTGCTGCCAGCCCAGGAACTCGCTCAGAAACCATTCATTACTCACGCAAGGCATTTAGAATGTTTGCTGATGTGTCGGTGAATAGAACACAGTGTAAATCTGGACTGAAGTGGGCTCTTTTTTGTCATCTAAATTGCTCCTCTGCCGTGTGTTCCATAAGCCTTCGAAATCACTGGGGGTTTTGACACCCTCATCTTTCTGAGAGTAGCATTTCACCCTGCCCAGTCCTGGGAAGAAAAAAGGATGGAGACTGTTTGCAGCTGAAAAGAGAGATATGGCATTAAGTAAAAAAGCTTATTATTTACCTCAAACTAGGCCACTGGCTCCCACAGAAAACCTTCCATGCCTGCAGACCCTGTTAAAATCAAACATAAAAGCAAACATCCAGGCCCCCAGTGTAACCAAATAAGCAGTTTCGGGATGAGAGAAGGCTAGTGAATGAAGCGAGTGGTCAGCCAAAACACCTGGTCTGATTTTCACATGAAAAGCTGTGCTGAGGGAGAAACATGCCCATTGTTAGGTGGTGACGCCATGTTTTAAAGCTGCTTTACCCCCAGGAAGGTATTTAAGGATCTCTACAAAATAAAATGTGGAAACAAGGTTTCTGGTGGCGGGTGGTAGATGGAGGCACACTTTCTTTTGTTCACTTAGGGGATGAATTCATCAGATTTGCAATGGCTTTGTGTGTGTGTGTGTGTGTGTGTGTGTGTGTGTGTGTGTGTGTGTGTGTGTGTGTGTGTGTGTGTGTGTGTGTGGTATGCGGGCCTCTCACCGTTGTGGCCTCTCCCGTTGCGGAGCACAGGCTCCGGACGTGCAGGCTCAGTGGCCATGGCTCACGGGCTCAGCCGCTCCGCGGCATGTGGGATCTTCCCAGACCGGGGCGCGAACCCGCATCCCCTGCGTCAGCAGGCAGATTCTCAACCACTGCGCCACCAAGGAAGCCCCTGCTATGGCTTTTTGTAGTCATGGTCATCTGTCTCGAAACCTGATTGAGTAACTCTTTTTCAGATTCTGTGCCCGGTATAACCAGGACATTCAACCAACCTTAGATGTTTTTTTTTTAATTGAGGTGAAATTTATATAATGTAAAATAAATCATTCAGTGGCATCTAATACATTCACAATATTGTACAACCACTACCTCTATCTAGTACCAAAACGTTTCATCACTCTAAAAGAAAATCTCATATGCGTGAAACAGTTATTCCTCATTCCTACCTCTCCCTAACCCCTGGTAACCAATAATCTGCACTCTGTCTCTGTGGATTTACATATTCTGGATGTTTCTTTGAAATGGAATCATATGACTTTTTGTGTATGGCTCTTTTCACTTAGCATAATGATGTCAAGTTTCATCCACCTTGTAGTGTACCTTTTTATGGCTGAATAATGTTTCATAATATGAATATACCACAATGTGTTTATCCACTCATCTGTTAATGAGCATTTGGGTTGTTTCTACCCTATGGCCCTTGTGAATAGTGCTGCTATACATATGTGTATGCTTGCATTTGTTTGAGTGCCTGTTTTCCGTTCTTTTGGGTATATACTTAGGAGTGGAATTCCTTGGTCATAGGGTAATTCTATGCTTAACATTTTGAGGAGCCTCCACACTGTTTTTCATAGCACTGATTCACTTGACATTCCCTTCAGCCATGTATGTAGGTTTCAATTTCCCCACATCCTTGCCAACACTTTCTCCTTTCTTTTTATTTACTTATTTTCTTTCTTTCTTTCTTTCTTTTTTCTGCGGTACGCGGGCCTCTCACTGTTGTGGCCTCTCCCGTTGCGGAACACAGGCTCCGGACGCGCAGGCTCAGCGGCCATGGCTCACGGGCCCAGCCGCTCCGCGGCATGTGGGATCCTCCCGGACCGGGTCACGAATCTGTGTCCCCTGCATCGGCAGGCGGACTCTCAACCACTGCGCCACCAGGGAAGCCCTATTTTCTTTATTTTTTTGGCCACATTGGGTCTTAGTTGTGGCACACGGGATCTTTGTTGAGGCATGCGATATCCTTCGTTGCAGCGCACAGCCTTCTCTCTAGTTGTGGCGTGCAGGTTTTTCTCTCTCTAGTTGTGTCACATGGGCTCCACGGCACATGGGCTCTATAGTTGGCGTCATGCGGACTCTCGTGTTGAGGCACGCAAGCTCAGTAGTTGTGGCACGTGGGCTTAGTTGCCCCGAGGCACAGTGGGATGTTAGGTCCCCGACCAGGGATTAAACCCACGTCCCCTGCATTGGAAGGCAGATGTCTAAGAAATTTGCTTCTTAAGAGGATTTTATGATTAATCCAATCCCACATAGAAGTGTCCTTTTGTAATTAATCTTCTGGTTTTTCAGTTGTGTAAATTCTTATTTTCATGCACAGTACACTTCATGTTTTTTTTCAAAAATGTCAGTCACTATTGAACTCAGAACTTGTTTTTATTGGAATATTCATAATGTAGTGTTTAGAGTCCCAGGCTGGCCCACAAAGCCTCTGTAACCTGTACCAATCTGAGCTGTAGAGCTACAGGTATCATCCTCATCCTGGAGCCTGGTAGCAGAGCTCATTTATAGCCAGGAGGAAGAAGAGCGTACAGAGCTGGTCCTGGGCAGAATTTGGAAATGGAGAGTGGTTTTGGCCTTCCCCACATTCCTTCTGTAGGCCTTTCCTACCACCCAACACCCTTCTCCTCGTACCCTCATGTTCACCATACTCTGGAGCTGTGTTAAGCACCCACCCTCCCTTTCCATTCTCCCCTCCAAGCTGACCCTCCACTCCTTCAAAGCACTCTATTCTCTGAAGATACTTCATCTCCCAGTCAAAACTGTCAATTCCTCGGTACCCTCTGATAAGCCCATTTCAAAGACTTCTTTGAACTTCAAAGAGATTTGGAAATATGAGATTTGGTAATTCTTTAAAATGACCAATTTATGGAATATCAGTGGTCAATTCTTTAGGACTTAAAGGACTGCATAAGCAGGCCAACATTCTCAGAATATCTCTTGAATCTGTGTCCTTAAGCCTTAACATCTTGTCCGGGTTTCTTCACTTTCTTCCCCCTTGAGCCCAGATTTTCTAAGAATCCCATGGTTTCTTCATGAAGATTCCCACAACAGCCCCATTGTGGAGGATGGGAAATTATGGTGAGACAGGTCCAGTGGAGCCACTGCGTTGAGAGGACTTTGTATCTTCCAGGTGCCTATAAGTTTAGGAGAACTTCTATTGTGTTTGGATGACCTGAGATTCACAACCAGACCTCCTCTCACAAAGAAATTTTGAGGTGTCATTTGTGGTTTACACCCCTGCGCCCATTTTTTGTTATTTTTTAAAATCTTCTTTCTTTTTGGATCCACCTCCTTTCTGAAATCCCAGAGGTACGTATTAATGTTCCATGTTACAAATATGGAAACTGAGGCTGAAAAATCCTAAGGAACTTGTGCACAGTGATAGAGCTAGTAAGTGGCAGAGCCAGAGTTCCAACCCTGATCTGTTTCCTTCCAGAGCTGGAGCCCTTAACCACTATACACACTACCCTGGTCAGTCGGCCCTCCCAGAATCGTAGTCCTGGAGCAGACCTTTGAGACCACTGAGTCCAGCTAATTCATTTCTCAAATGCCAAAGTGTTGTGAGCTCTCATTATTTATGTACCTCTCAGTATTAGTCAAGGATCTCCAGAGAAACATAATCAACAGGATGTGTATAGAGGGAAATAGAGATTTATTTTAAGGAATTGGCTCATATGATTGTGGAAGCTTGGCAAGGGCAAAATCTGATGGAGTAAGCCCACAGGCTGGAGACCTAAGGAAGAGTTACAGTTTGAATTCAAAGGCTGTCTGCTGGCAGAATTCCTTCTTACTCAGGGAGGTCAGTCTTTGTTCTATTAAGACCTTCAACTGATTGAATGAGGCCCACATTTTGGAGGGCTTTCTGCTTTACTCAGCTCTATTGATTTAAATTTTAAGCGCACCCAAAAGACACCTTCAAAGAAACACCCAGATTAATGTTTGACCAAATATCTGGGCAGTGTGGCTAAGCCAGGTTGATACACAAAATCACACTTTCCTTCTCTATCATCAGCCACACATTCAGAGTCACCCAAGCTCTGATTTCCCTCAAGTGAATGAAGTGTTCTTGGACTAGCATCACATGTGTGCAAACTACATTTCACTCACCAATTTATTCACCCAGTAGCAGCTCTTGGGTGACTTTTTGGTGGACAGTTGTATTTTAGTCATGAACCCAACCATCTAAGCTATGTTATAGGATCCCAGTCTCTCATGCGTGTCCATACAGTGATCTGACCAATGAAACCCTCTCAGATTTCCTCTGAGGCAGAGGCAAATGCTTTGGTTAATTGGTGTGGTCAGGTCTCAGTTTGAGAGAGACATGTTTTCTTGGCCCAGAGTTTAGAATTTCATGCTGATCTGGTTGACACAGTTCAGATCAGTTTGACCCACCGGGCAGTAGTTATCCTTTGATCTGGAGTCTAGTTTGTAATGTGACCCATTCAGATGGCTTTCCTATGATAGTCAAGCAAGACAAAACCAAATCATCCCATTTATCTTAATGGGCTTTATTTTTTGTCTTTTTTCTTTCTTTCTTTCTTTTTTTAAATTTTTTTTAGACATGAGGCCTTGCCGATCTTTTGTTGAAAAGAAAAAGGAATCTGTGTATCTATCTGATGGGCTTTGAAATTCCATCAGGTGTTTAATGTTATTGTCCTCTGTTCTTCCCGTGGTGTGCTGAATCATATCTTAAAAGTTCAACAGCCATTCAGTGGGTCACCATTCAGTATACTGTGTCATTATCAAAGATTTGGATTTACAAAATGCTACCTGGAAACAAAGCCCACTTAACAGGCTGTTGTCCCTGAGGCCACCTCTGCTGCCTGAGAGGGGTCTTCTAGTAGGAAGTCTGTTTATCTGACATTTGTCACTGCCCTTTGGGTACCCAGCAGAACGTGCAAGCCTGAAAATTGGTGGGTGAATTACATAATTTTATGTGACAAAAGAAACATGCACGACAGTTTTCTTACAGTAATATACACACCTGGGCATGCATCACTTTTCTTTTATAAACACTCGTATGTTGGCAGTGAACGTATGAACACATAAACTTCATTTTAATCGTTAAATGCATGCCAAGAAAGTTGTCTATTCACAGATACTCTCTAAGTGTTAAAGTGAAGTAGGAAAACCCATCCGTGAAATAAATTCTGTGATGCATTGCTTCAGGGAAAAATAAAATGGTGAGAGAATAAGCATTCCAGGATGCATCTATTTGTCAGGTAAAAATATTTCTTAAGAGAAACACATATCTGTATTTAGTACAGCTTCCCAAGCTCAAGCAGCATCATGAAATGCCTGGACGCAACTTGTGCTTACTGCTTTTAGAATAACAACATGGCTTTCTCTCTGCACTTAGTGATGATGAGGATTACTTGTGTGAAACACAGCAGCACAGTGCTTTATGCAATGGTCATAAACCACCTCACCTAAAATGCATTTTTGCTTTTATACCTCAGTGAACAGCTCTGAGTAAATGATCCATCCTTGAGTTGTGTATACAGAGAGAAGATCAGCATTGGGTTGTTGTTTTAATAAACTGGAAGGCTGCCAACATTCTCTGGGAAGAGGACAAAGACATTAATGCTAGCATGCAATCTAGCCCGTGTTTGGATTTAAGACGGAATTTAATCTTCTTGCCTCCTTTCCCTTTTCCCCTCCCCCTTGCCAGTCCTTTCTTCCCTAAATACACAGTCTCTTTTCATGGAGTTAACGCCAGCTATCTTAAACAGCATGAACTAATAAAGCATGGCATTTTTAAAAGAGGAGGCATTTACAAATGTGGGAATGTAGAACGTTTAAAATTGTTTCTCTGTACTTAGTTTAAGAGAGTGGTGATTAATGAGTTTATGTTATCTATCAAAATGCTTCCATCATGCTGGTGATGGGATGCAGGATTTATGGTAATGAAAAACCTGCAATCCCTCCCTTGTATCTAAATCTATCAGCCCCACATTCATACAGAAAGCACTAAATGATATATTTGTAGCTATCTGAAAGCAAGATCATTTTAAAGCGATTATGTACTGCCAAAAGGGAACATTCTTAAAATATAGGAAAGGAAATGATTTCCTTTCCAACCTATTGCTCTAGCAAGCATCATACTACAAATATCAATCTCCTACTGGAAAAAAGGAAAATACCGAGCAGATGATGATCACATGATTAGGCTAGTAATGCTCGATGAATTTCCTGTAATTTTCTTGGAACTCCTCTGTGATACATTTGCAAAGGGTCATACAGATTTTCATCGGGAGAACTTGAAATTGTTCTTTGTGCTACATGTCTTAGAAAGAGAAAATCTACCAGTACCTTGAATAAAACGCACTTGGTTCCATCTGTCAGGTAAGAGTATGCCAAGTAGCCCAATAAAAAACTTCATCCATGCTCAGCAACTGGAGGAAAACATGCACAGTCATATCCCACCCTCTTCATCAGGCAGATATTTCTATTTCTGCAAGACCATGTAGAAAGGATAAAAGTGTGTTTTCAAAAATTGCCTGTACCTTGCTCAAAATGGTGCCCACATATACACATAACATACCCTGTTATCACCTGGGTATAAGAATGAATATATTAGAGGAGAGGCTACTGGGTCAGGTTCCCAAGGCAAAGTCTCTCAACATGTGAAAGGGTGTGGATGAGACATGAGGTGTGCTAAAAGAAATCTGTTTCTGCAAGTAGTAAAAAATATTGAACTTCACAACTAATTTATTTTTTAAAATATTGACCAAATTAAGTGTACATTCATAAAAATCTCAGTCTCTGTTACTTTAAACTTTGAAATGCTTTGATAGGAATGGGAGAAAAGGGCAAGGAGTCACCCCAAGAAGCAGCAGAAATTTTTATGTAACACTCCTGAGCATTGTTATGTGTTGTGTATGCCTTAATGGGGGAGGCGGAAGAAAGCACTATTCTTTGCATCCCGAGGACCCCTCTATATCCTTACTCTGTAAACAGTCATTTTAGTCAGGGTCATCTACATGTCAGGCTTTTGGGTGCCTACATTTTAAGTTGATCCATTTCTGTGTGCTTTGGCAAGCAGAGAAAGAGCGCTGTAGTGGAATATTTTTCTTCAGGCAGAATTTCTACCTCCAGAGTGTAGACACAAGCTCAGTGTGTTCCAGAAACAGCCCAGACTTGTATGCCTTTGCCATTTCCTGCTGGTTTTGCTACTTCTGCCTCAGAGAGATGCAAAGGATTGAGAAACACAGCTAAAGAGAAAGGAATCCCAGAGGCCACAAGGCGAGTGGCAACAAGCGAGCGTGTGTGTTCTGTCGTACAGGGCTGGGTTTGAAGGGGGTGAGGGAGTCTTGTTCAAATCACACAAACTGCCTGTGCAGCAAATAGATTCTTCTCCCCCTCCTCCCACTACTAGCACTGCAGAAAATGCCATCTATCAAAACGCTCTTAGAAGCAGTCCCTGATGATGCTGGAACAAAAGGCTGTTATGACAACTGTGAGGTGGGAGGAGCCTCTTTTCACCCAGCTGCCTGTCAGCCTGGGCATCAGGGACCCTTTAGATTTGTAAGGTCACACCAGGAGCCTGGCTCCCAGCTGACGTGTTCTCTTGCTGCCCCCTTCCCCCATCCTACCTCCAGATGACCTCAAGCTTGGCCCTTGGGGTCAAAGTCACAGGAGGGCAAATGTCATTTCCTATTGATTGTCTGTTCCTTGTCTTTCTCTGGCCTCAGTGGTCTTACTCTGGCCCAGACCTTCAATACATAGATGGTCCATGTTTAGCAAAGAAATGATGAAGCATTTTCAATTTTCAAACTTCTAGTCTACACTGAGTTTGGTTTAGTTTTGAGGAAATAACGTAATGTCAACATTACTGTCGCCAATATATCTGCCTCACTGGCTCCCAGTATTAAAATGCTGTTAATAGTTAGGTTGGTTGGGTTTTTTGCCAGATTGGTAAGAAAACCATGAAAATATCAGTCTTTTCAAGGGGCAGGGCATTCTTTTTTTTTAATTATCAGGGAGAGGGAGGGAAAAAGTTTTACTTATTATGTAACAAGAAGGTAGAAAAGCTCGTAAGAAAACATCTTTAATTGCTTAAATTTTATAAGACAGAGAATGAAGAAAGCAGACACATTTCAAGCAAAAACTCCAACAACATTTTGCTCCTCAAGCAGAGTTACGAAGAGTAGAAACTAGTCAAGCCACAAAAATAACTAGAAGGAAAAGGATTTTATGCTCTCAAGTATCAGTGTTTGCAGGCTTTCTCACTGTTGTCTCCACCACTACACACATTAAGAACTCTTTTAAAGGACTGACAGTCAGGGAAAAGAGTCCTAGGATCTGTAACAATGCTGTACCCCACCATTGTGGAGCCTGGGCAAAAGGAAAAATCAATAATACTAAATATGTTTTATTTAAAATTTTGATAGTTTGTTCATCATGAATTTTTTGCATTAATTTTGACTTTTAAAATATTACATTGGGCTTCCCTGGTGGCGCAGTGGTTGAGAGTCTGACTGCTAATGCAGGGGACACGGGTTCGAGCCCTGGGCTGGGAGGATCCCACATGCCGCGAGGCCCGTGAGCCACACTACTGAGCCTGCGCGTTTGGAGCCTGTGCTCCGCAACAAAAGAGGCCGCGATAGCGAGAGGCCCCCGCGCCGCAATGAAGAGTGGCCCCCGCTTGTCACAGCTGGAGAAAGCCCTTGAAACGAAGACTCAACACAGCAAAAATAAATAAATTAATTAATAAACTCCTACCCCCAACATCTTCTTTAAAAAGAAAAAAAAAAATTTCATTAAAATATCATTTATCATGATTCCTCAGTTTTTTGGTATCCCCTAAGTTTTGTACCCAAGACAAGTGACTGACCAGCCTCATTCACCTTAACCTAGTCCTGGCCCTACTTTAAGAGAAAAATAAAACAAAACAAAACGGAGTAACTGACATAAGTGATTTTCCTAAATTTAGCAAACTTCAATGAACATAGGAATTGAACACTAGTTTTTTGTTATTGTTGTTTGTTTTGGAGGGGTTTTTAATTGAAGTATAGTTGATTTACAGTGTTGTGTTAATTTCTGCTGTACAGCAAAGTGATTCAGTTATACATATATACACATTCTTTTTTATATTATTTTACATTATGGTTTATCACAGGATATGGAATATAGTTCCCTGTGCTATACAACAGGACCTTGTTGTTTGAAGACTAGTTTTTAATTACTGGTGTCACCAACACTTATTGTTTTCTAAAATACATGTCAAAATTCTTAGGAGTCTGGAACATTTTATGTAAATTAGGTGACAAATTTGGAGATGTAATCGGGATACTTTTCTTTCCAGACTCTTACTTCTGGCCAGTAGCCCTGCACCCAGTGAGTGTATGACGGTCATTGCCCCACAGGGAGGACATGAGCCCCAGAACAAAGGAGTAAATTGAGTGGCTGCGTAGATTTTGTAAATATATGCGGGAGAAAGTCTAAAAAGCTATAATGTTAAATTATAGCTTATTATAGAGTCAGGTGATTGAGAGGGGGCAGATTTTTCTCAATTCTAAAAGTTTGGGTTTTAATATCAAGAAACAAACCCTTAAAAAGTCAGTCATAGTGTTTATACCTTAAATCACACAACAGGGAAAATGTGTGATGCCATAAGAACCTACCATTTTCTTTTTTTTTTTTTAACATCTTTATTGGAGTATAATTGCTTTAGAATGGTGTGTTAGTTTCTGCTGTATAACAAAGTGAATCCGCTATACGTATACATATATCCCCATATCCCCTCCCTCTTGTGCCTCCCTCCCACCCTCCCTATCCCACCCCTCTAGGTGGTCACAAAGCACAGAGCTCCCTGTGCTATGCGGCTGCTTACCACTAGCTCTCTATTTTACATTTGGTAGTGTATATATGTCCATGCCACTCTCTCACTTTATGTCACAGCTTACCCTTCCCCCTCCCCATGTCCTCAAGTCCATTCTCTACGTTGGTGTCTTTATTCCTGTCCTGCCCCTAGGTTCATCGGAACCTGTTTTTTTTTTTTTTTTAGATTCCATATATATGTGTTAGCATATAGTATTTGTTTTTCTCTTTCTGACTTATTTCACTCTGTATGACAGACTCTAGGTCCATCCACCTCACCACAAATAACTCAATTTCGTTCCTTTTTATGGCGGAGTAATATTCCATTTTATGTATGTGCCACATCTTCTTTATCCATTCATCTGTCGATGGACACTTAAGAACCTACCATTTTCCACCTGAAATTAAATAAGCATTCAATCACTAGGGAGTAAAAGAAGAATCTTGGGGAACGTGATAAAAGTGTAGATATCAGTAGATGCCCGAGAAGGTTCTTACCTACCATGGGGTAAGACACCAGTGGAAGCCAGAAGAGACTGGATTAAATATGGATCAGAGGCATGGATGATACATAAGTCCCCAGGAGCATAGAGAGCCAAGAGAAGTTAAAGCAGAGAGGTAATATAGCACAGATTAGAAGAGGCCCCATTGTCAGAATCCCAGCTCTGTCACTAACTAGCTATGTGACATTGGGCAACGTGACTTCCCTGTGCCTTAGTTTTCACACATGTTAAGTAGAGACCATGATACTGTATACTTTACATGAATTAACTTATATGAAGAGCTTAGAATATTATGTGATGAGTGTAAGTACAATTTTATATGTTTGCTATTATACTGTTACTCCTGAGAGGAATGCAAAAAAACAGTATGAGAATTCTAAATTAACTGAAATTTATAATGTATGGAAATATATTTTAAGCTAGAAGTGATTGAGTTTACCTTGACAAGTTTGTTATCCACCATAAAAGATGGAGATTCCAAAGCTAAGTTCAGTTCAATTACAGAGATATAAAGAAACCTGCAATTGTGTACACTGCATCCATTGTAAGACAATTATCCTTGGTTCTCCCGTTTCAACACATCTTGGGAGTAGAGCCACTGACTGCCTTTTTTCCAGACTGTATTTTCAAGGTTGTTTGTATAGCAGAAGGCCTTGGAAGATATACTGTTTCCCTCCTAAGAAAACAAGGCATGTTTGTTTGTTGTCCAGTAAAATAATGATAGTGTCTCTCTCCAGGGCAAAGTACAGGCAGGCTCACTGCCCATTACAAAAGATTTTGGTTCCCTAAGCTCAGGGTTCCCCTGTTTTAACAACCCACTCTAGGTACAGACATCACCTGTCCTTCATTGTATTCCCTGTGGGAATTGGGGCAAAGGGAACTGAGACAAATACTATACTCTGGCTACTACAAATGCTGTGAATAATAGTTCTTTGACCCAAGAGTGTCTTGTTTTCTGCCAAAATCCATGATACTGGCAGGATAACTTATTAGCTTGCAAGTAGGTAAAATCTAAGAACCTTCACATCCTATTTAGTATATAATCACATCGTATTTAGTATATATCAATAATTTGATTTATTGCAATGAGATTTAATAGTATCATAAGAACACTAACTATTTTACTTTAATGAGTTTTTTACTGTTTTATTCTCAAGCCACTCAAATACATATGCTTGATTTATTCTTTACCCACAACATTTTTCTTTAAAAAAGAAAAATACTTGTCTTTATTTAAACAGTAATTAAAGGTTTATGCTAGTGGCTAGAGATGTCCAAATGTGGTACATTCTGAACATATACACAGTCCAGGGGTATACCATTACCAAAACTAAGAACACTGCAGAATAAAGATTTTCAAGGAGTGAAAATTCCATTTATCCACCTGCCACATTCAGAGGAGGACATGGAATAAGAATCCATTAACATCTCAAACTCAAGTTCAAGATAATACCTTGAAGAAAGTAATAATAGCAAATAGTAAATTCAAGACAATTAGAACATCCATTATTTTATGATCCCTGAATTAAAACAATCAGGTCACATTTTTTCAGATTATTTAAAGAAACAGAAAACAAATCAAATGATGGTTTTTCTATAAATATACAGTGAGATCACTCAAGCAAACATACAGGATATATACTCACACCACCACAAATCTTGAAGAAGGGTGTCAACATTTTTATCTAGCTCTACCCAAGCCTGGTCATTCTGGAATAACATGTTTCTGCCATCTGCACATTTGTGAATGACTTGTAGAAAGTGACATCTAAAATAACTTGATGGGGGTAATTAAACCTAAGCAGTTTTGGCTACTTTCTCAAATGTCATAATAAAAGGGTGAAATTATATACTACACAGAGTTGTTTTCCAAAGTGGCAAACATAAAAATTTAGGGAGACGAATTATAATGTTATGAGAGGAGTATTTTTACTGAGTAAACCAATGAATGTGGAGTTGCTGGGACGTTTCACCTCATGCCCTGCTGTGGGAGTTGCCGTTCCTCTCTGCTTTATTCCTCCTCCACTTTCCTTACTCACTCATTATCAAATACACTCATCTTGTTTAAATAACATAGTACTTAACCTCCATTTGATGTTGGGAATGTAGGGCTGCTGAAATTATAACCAGAAGGACAGGAGAGAGCATGAGAGAAATAGAGAGGAAAATAGAAAGAAATTTCATATTTAAGTCCCATAATGACCAAAAACTATTTTAAGTTCAAAGTCTGACATCTATTTCTGGAAGGAAAAAGCCAGACAGATAGTAGATATTTTAACCTGGTAAAACTGGAGATGTGGATAACTGTTAATAAGCTGAGCATCTGTTTCAGGATTTTAGCATAGTTGTATATTAACAGAGTCCACTGACCTTACAGAGTCCACTGACCACTCATCAATATCAAATGTCTGCCTAAACAACTCTCCTAGAATCATGGAAGCTGAAAGAAAATACAGTAAAATGAATTTTACTTGGGATGCATTTTCTACTTACCTGTGGGATTTTCAGACCCCTCAATACCAAAATTTTGTCTTTTAAAAAGGTGTATGGAGACTCAGATGCTACCCTTAGAAATCACTGATCTTAGTTGTATTAGTTGGGTTATTTATAGTTGTCCAGAAACAACATGTGTGGATTACCTTTGGACTTGGGAATTATTAAAAGAATACATAAAGAATGTCATCTGTTACAGCCTTTCTAAGCCACAGAGCTTCTAGGGTTTGGATACACAATGGGCTTCATGGAAAAATAGAACAATTGCTCAAAATGTTTGTGGAAAGAACCTGAACTCAGTTGACCCACCTTTTTCATTTCTCTAGAATTTATTTTTCCCAAATGAAAGTAGGGCCAGCAATCTGCCATTCAATAAGGAGCACTTCTATTAGCCAGGAATTTATGCTAAGCCACTTCACATTCCTCCACGATTTTCAGCCTATGTGTGAGACTGACTTTGGTTTGAATTCCATTAACTAGTTTAATTGGTGCTCTTTGGTTATACACAAAAGTAAGTTATATCTGGTTGATGCCATAAGAGGGTTTGTTGTCAGGCATATCCCAATCACAAGAAACGTGGTGGTCTAAGTCAGGGAGTTAAAAGGGACTAGAGCTCAGATGAACCAGGATTCTTTAGGTTTCTCTTCTCTGTGATTCTCTGCATACCAGGTTTTTCCTTGAGGTTGAATCTCGAACTACCAATATCTTAAATCTTTCTAGCTCTGCCAGCAAAGAAGAAAGTACTTCCTCTAGTTATGAATAAAAAATAAAACTTTAAAATCTCAAGGAAAGATTCTTATTGGTTGGCCTGGGCCATGTGACCATTCCCATGGCCAGGTAGTCAAGGAACAAGAGTGGCAAGTCCAATGAGACCTCCACAGTTAGAGTGAAGGGAAAAGAACTTCCTCAGCAGGGAGGAGTGAATGCTAAGCAGGTAAAGCAGTAGTTATATACTTACCTGAGGGAAAGGTTTTGCTTTTACTTACATATAATATGGCCTAAGCTATAGAAATCTGTGTAAGAAAGAAACCCCTGGGCTACTTTACTTAATATGACAGCTGTGGGTAAGGCAAGTAACTGAGACTTGTGCATTCATGGTACAGCCTGTCCAATATTTAGTCCAAATTCCCTTCATTCAACAGACAGGGAGATAGAACCTAGAGAAATAAAAGATAATCCACACACATGAATGTTGCAAGTAACAGTGTCTTAGTCCATTTGAGCTGCTGTAAAAAAAATGCCATAAATGGGGCAGCTTAAGCAACAAACATTTATTTCTCACAGTTCGGGAGGCTGAGAAGTCCAAAATCAAGACGCTGGCAGATTTAGGGTCTGCTGAGAGCCACCTTCTTGCACTGTCCTCACATGGCAGAAGGGACACAGGAGCCATCTGGGACCTCTTTTATAAGGTCACTTATCCCATTCACAGGGGCTCCACCCTTACAATCCAATCACCTACCAAAGACACCATCTCTGAATTCCATCACATTGGGGATTAGGTTTCAACATATGAATTTTGAGGGGACACAGACTCTCAGACTATAGCAAACAGTTAAGAATAAATCCAGTTGCTCCCAATTCATGTTGTAGGGTGATCTGACATCCTGACTAACATACCCTATCAGAATTTGTTAGGCCTGATTTGGAGGTGAAGTCTGACGATGCCAGTTAAGAGCTTTTTCATCTAATCAAGATCAGAGAAAGGACCAGGATCCTCTTTCTCAGGCTGGTACCACTGCACAGTCAAAGTCAAAGCCTCAAGACATTGTAGTTGATTTAATGAAAACTTTTGAGAGGAGGAGCAGTCATAACCTTAACTGGAAGCCCCTCCTGTTGCACCCCCACTTCCACCCACTGCAGCCGTCGAGCCAGCCCATTCTCCTCCTACTTCCTGGAGGGCATAGCTACGAGCTCCAACAGTCAGTCTGACTCCCTTCCTTTCAAACATTGAGCCACTTATATATTTATATATAGATTTAAATTTGCAGTCCTGGATGGACAGTAATCTTACCTAATTCACGTCTATTTAACAGAAATCAGTTTACTAGACTGTAACCTTGTATTGGGAAGATGAAGTCTTTCTGCTCATATGTGAATATGTAAGTTCCTGAGCTAAATTTCTTTCAGTTGTACAGAGAAAAAGAAAATAACTTAATCTCTTCTGGGTGGTAGCTGATCAAATTCAGGGCTAGGCTCTGCTTGACTCCTCCCTTTCTCCCCTGGGCCAGGGTATTCTAATTTCCAGTGTCTGGTTCTCAGTCCACCTTCCATCCCACCGGCTTCTGCTTGGTTGTAGGTTGCCCATCTGGATGTGAGATGTTCCCTACATTCTTGTCCAACCATGAAGGCTCCTCCAGCCCCACAGTCAAGTCCTCTCAGCCCTTCTGGGCCCCACCCAGGGACCCAGGAATTCACACCACCTCCTTTTCACCACTCTGCACAGGATTAGATCGAGCTGTCCTTGGGCCTCCCTGCATTGCTCATGGCGACACTGTCACGCCAATACCAGCTGCTCCAGTGCCAGACCAACCTTGAGGCTTATAAGAGATTAAGGGTTCCTCAAGCTACACTGTGAGAACAAGCACAAAGTTTGCAGCTCCCAGATTCCCCCAAATTTACACACACACACACACACACACACACACACACACACACACACTCAGTCTTGGGACTTTGACATCACTTCTCAGGATCCCCAAAACACTCAATTAAATAGTTGACAAAAGTAACAGGTAATTTTAGATATTAACAACAGAGAAAACTAGGAAAATACATATGGAAATTCTCTGTGCTATCTTTGTAACTTTTCTGAAAACGTACAATTATTCCAAAATTTAAAGTTTACTTAAAAAGTAATGAGAATGGAGAAGTGAATGGAAGTATGGATGGGACAGGATTAATCATGGACTGATGGTTGTCGAGATGGGGTTATGAGTATATGGGATTTACTATACTGCTCTGCCTACTTTTAAGTTGTAAATTCTCCATAATAAAAAATTAAGTAGGGCTTCCCTGGTGGCGCAGCGGTTGGGAGTCCACCTGCCGATGCAGGGGACATGGGTTCGTGTACTGGTCTGGGAAGATCCCACACGCCGCGGAGCGGCCGGGCCCGTGAGCCATGGCCGCTGGGCCTGCGCATCCAGAGCCTGTGCTCCACAACAGGAGAGGCCGCAGCAGTGAGAGGCTCGCATACTGAAAAAAAAAAAAAAAAAAATTAACTTTAAAATATATATTATGGGACTTTCTGTAGACTCTTAAAAGTCTACATAAACCTTAGAAGCCAGTAATTTGACACTTTATTCTCTCTGTATAATTTCTACCATCAGGACACTGGTGCTTAATTAGTAGGGCAAAGGCAAAAAGAGTAGAAAGAATAGAAAAATAGCAGAGTTGAATGTTATCCAACTACATGATTTGCTTATGTTTTTTGTTTTGTTATTAGACCACCTCAAACTCTTTCTCCTTCTTTTATATTTTTAAAATCTTTTTCACCTCCATTTTTACCATTTTTTAGATCTCTTCTGTATCATGTGCCCATCGATGTGTCACTTGGCATAAAGTCCCACTACAATGTAACAAAACATCCAAATAATTGTGGCTTAAATGAGATAAAACCTTATGTCTCTCATACATAAAATTAGTGTGGAGATCAATAGTCCAGGACTGTCATGGCAGTTCCACAGAGATTTCAATGGCTCCAGCTCCTTACTATCCTCCACTCCTCAATTCCTGGGATCTTGCCCTGGTCATCAGCCTTACAAGATGGCTTCTAGAGCTCCAGCCATCACACTCACATTCCAGGCAGCAAGAAGGCAGGTCAAGCCACTTCCCTTTAAGGAAACATCCCAAAAGTCCCTCAGAATACTTCTGCTAACCTTGCACTGATCAAAACATACTCATACAGCCAATCTTAGCTGCAAGGCGAACTGTGGAAAATAGTCTTTTAATTGTACCCTGGCTGTCCTCTATAAAACCACAGTTCTATGACTGAAGGAGGGGAGAATGGATGTTGGGTAGGCAATTAGCAGCCTCTGCCACAGTCAGCCGTGGGAAAAATCTGAACATGCAGTGGCAGAGCAGCCCAACCATGACTTATGCCCAAATTAATTACCCGGCTAGGGCAATCAGCAAAGATCTGGAAGTATCTGTCATCCTACATACGCTGCGGACTGGTTTATGTTGATTGGTTTGACTGAAAGTTAAAACTAGAAAAGTGCCTGTGGATTCACCCTTCACAGCAAGAGACCATCTATCTACACAGAAGCCGATATATGTGCATTTGTGTCAGCCTCATGTAGGGCACGAGATATGCCTGCTGTGAATATAATGTCCTTTAAACCTAAAATGGAAGCATTACAGATTCCTCCTGGCAGCCCTCTTGACCCTCTGGGAGACCTTCTGGGCTCCTGGCCAGTCTCCAGAGAGATTCCTGTCTGTCTGCCTGCTAGGAGACACATTCTGGGCTCCCTGCCCACATTCTAACCTGCTGCTCATGTGGGTAAAGAGTGATGTCTATTTGGGTCAGTCCTGACTGATTATCCTGTTTCCTTGAAGCAGATTCACTTGAATACTCCACACATAATCAACTGTGTACACCACACATCCACATGCTGGGTGCCCAGGAAAAGCAATGAGGGATGGTGGAAAGAACATCTGAAACCTGAGACTGAGGATTAAGACTGAGCAATTCTTGGTCCGGGTGGTGAGACCTTAGGCAAGTCACTGAGTCTCTAAGCCTTGCTTTTCTTGTCTGTCAAGCAGGGATATTGCTACTTCCTCTCCATTCCCTGAAAGCTGATTGTGAAGCTTAGTTGCAGTAAGATGGTACATGTCAAAGTAAGGTACTTTATCACTCCCAAAGTGGTTACTGTTAATATTGTTGATTTCATGAAAATGTGAGTTGTTAGCAAAAAAAGAGAAGAGAAACAAAACATAGTGATAATGTGGTTCAGGCCCATTTGTCTGTGGCTAAGAAAAAGATATATAGTAACTAGTGCCAAATCTGCAAGGCAAAACAAAAAGACAATGAATCCGTGAAATTTTATCAGTCCCAGAAAGAAATGACTTGTTCCACGGAGTAAACTCATAATATTCTAACCTCCATTTCCATTTATTATTAACTATTCCTTCCACAGAATACTAGTCCAAAGAGTAAAGCTATCATTAAAGATCCTGTTCCCCCTACACTGAAAAGGTTGAATTAGTTTTATTCCTTTCATTTAAGTCAGCTTTAAAATACAGCTAGGCTCCTATATCAACAGCAAAGACCCAAAACACCCACCTAGAATTTCCGTGCTCAGTACAATCCACTAGGACCCACTTTTATTCCTAAATATAAGCCTTTGGGCACAGTAAGTAAGCAGTTGGTTGTATACACATAAGCCCAATCTGGGGATAGGTGAGTTCTATAGGTGTGAATGTGTATATAAATATATCTCTATATATTGGAGCCTGCAGAAGGTTTATAGTTTTTTAGAAATATTAATAAGGAAAACATTTTAATCCTTTAGTTTTTGTTAAAAGAAGGAGCTTTAATTTATGCAACATAAAATTAGAGTTGTTTTTACTGGCTACCACTTTAATATCAACATTTTTATCTCGTGTTGGATCCAAAGATAAACTTCTATCATTTGACATAATAAATTGCTTTCCATATGTGAAATGAAAATCATTTGGGCTCTATTGGCCAGTTAGAGGGTTTAGCTCTCATCTGACTTTAGAGGGTGATTTCTATTGGGAGTTGAAGAGCACCATTCCATGACTTGACTGCAGAAGTCATAAGAGTCAATAAGCAGCTTCACTGACCATTTGTGAACTTTTCATTTGACTCAAGCTGAAGCAAAGGAACTCTTAACTGTGAGTAATTTTTCCTGATGAGATTAAAAATTTCTCATTCCAACTTTCCTAAATCTAGAATTTTCTTTGCATAGAAAACACACACACACATCACAAAAGAAATTGATTCCAGATGTGCAAGAGACCTCACATGACAGTGTCTGGCTTTGATGGTCATGAAGGGCATTTTGGCAAGTGGCCACAATGGTGTTTTTGTTCCTCTCAAACTTGATGCCATCTAACCACACTGTAAAATTCACCTGGTTTATGTCTGTGATATTTCTCCCTAACAAAGGAAGGAAAACAAGATGAGAACGCTGAATGTTCACCAGATCACAAGGCTAGAATGTGTGGTTTCTGAAACACAGATGTAGGTAAATTTTTCAGTAAGAATTTTGTCAACACTGACTATATTCCCAAGCACTATTGCATGCTGTGTGGAGGGAAGAAAGATAGGAAACATTGTCCCAAGCCCAGGACAATGAACTTAAAATGGCTTGTAAGTGACAAGGTTAATGAGAATGGAACAGTCAATATGCTCCCCTAGCATCCTTCATAAAACGTCACTGTACAACTCACCCTGGGTGATAATGATCTGTTTGTGTGACTTATGTCACCCACCACATTGAGGCCCTCCCAGACCTGGAACCATGGCCGATCTTCGTTGTAAACACAGCCCAACGTGCAGCCTAAGGTGTATTTGATCAATGTTAACTCAAGGGATGAAGGAAACGAGAGTACTACAGGTTAAAAGGATTCAAACATGAGCCCATTTCTGTTTCTGGGAATTACTCAAGAGTTAATATCTTTCATTTTGCTAATAAGACATTCCTTCAGCTTTCTAACAACCAATTTGAATGCCTGCCCTCAACAGTACTATACACTGAGAGACAATGGCTACCATGCCGGGAAATAGAGTCTTTATTCTGGGAGTCTATTGCTAAAAAGTGGACATTCTATCAGTGCAAGAAGGGAAAAAGAGATGCTAAGGACATGTAGCAGAGAGATGAAGTTGATTTCAACTGCTGTGTTTTGGTGACAACGTATTCCAAGGAACAAAGCAGTAAGTATGCTCCTCGAAAAAAATGGGCTCAAACTCAGGTGAGGGCAGGAGATTCTCTTTTTCTAAGTAAATTAAGACCTATTCAGTACAAAGCAGTTAAGTAAGACAAAGTATTTGCTTACTAGATTGTAAACAGGGTCTAGTGGAAAGAGCCCTAGATTTGCCTTCACTGAGACCCAGTTTTCCAGCATTCCCAAAGTGTGTTCCATGGAACACTGTTTATGAAGAGCTTTGATAAATATCATTATAAGAAGGATAGTTCCATAGTCAGATAGGTTTAGGAAATGTTGATTACCATCTCCTCCTTTATACTTACATTGTAAAGAAAACTGTTTATGTATATTCATTCAAAGTTTTCCCAAAATTATTTGACGAAGCGCTCTTTATTCACAAAGTATCTTCCAGAATTAGATTAGAAAACGTCAGTCCAGGAGGCCTACCTTGACTGATGTGTAATTTTGCTTTCAGTGCTAACATTCTGTATCATTTTCGGCTAATATTCTACATCACTTTTTACAAGTGATAGTTAAGACTTGGGAACATATTAATGCTCCAAAAGAACAGGGGTAGAAGAACTAAGCACCAGAGATTGAGGCTTAGCAAGAAACTATTTTGAAGACCAAGGAAAACAAACAGCAATGGGCATCACATCCTGAAACTGAACCATTCTCGGGGAAAAAAAAAAAATGGACCTTGAATCTGATCCAGCCTCTCTAGATCTTGCCACCAATTTACAGGGATGACACCATGGAATATAATCAAAATTCCAGCCTGAGAAACTCTAGAAAATGAATAACCTGCTGCCTTCAACAAAGAAATTCCAAGGGAAAAAACAAAAAACGGGAAAGGAGTATCTGTAGATTAAAAGACACTTGAGAGACATTTCAAGCATACAGTGTTTGGGTTGTATTTGGGTCCTAGTTTGAGTGAGCTAACTATGAAAAAAAAATATTCAAGAGACAATCAAGGAATTTTGAACACTTTCTGGATATTTGTTGACATTAAAGAATTACTGTTAATCTTTTTAGGTGTGATAATAAATATTATGGATGTGATTTTATAAATCTTTATATTTAAGAAATGTATTCTGGAATATTTATGTACAAAATGATATGTGGTTGAGATTTGCTTCAAAACAATCCTGGGATGGAGGATATCAATGAAAAATGTTGGCCATAATATAAGATGGTTTCACGAGGGTTTATTGTACTCTTCTCTCTGATTTTGTATTTTTGAGATTTTCCAAACTAAAAGTTTTTACAAAGCAGTTGAAAGAGAAAGAAGTGGGTCAAGGATATTACAAACATGGTAAATACAGAGTTTGGAAAGCAACAAAAGGAAGGAATTTTGAGAAGCAGGCAGGCAAAAGCAGCATGGATGCAAAAGAGAAAGAGTGTGAAAACCAGGAAAAGAAAGACAGAAATGTCAGTGGACTTTTGAGAGAGACAAACAGAATTGCACAGGGTTCAAGGCATGATGCCTGGTGTAGAAATGCTGCACAGAGTTATTTCTTATCATTTGAGACAGTTGGTTATGAAAAAAGATGGTGGCTGGAGGTCCAGAGAAGGTTCGTCAAGAAGGACAATGCTATAGACTGAATTGTACCCCCTACAAAGTCCATATGTTGAAGCCCTGATCCTCCACATGATATCAGACCTTTAGAGAGGTGATTAATGTTAATGATTAATGTTAAATGAGGTCATAAGGTGGAGCCCTGATCCAATAGAACTGGTACCCTTATAAGAAGAGGAAGAGAGAGATGGTGTTTTGTCCACCATGTGAAGACACAGCAAGAAGGCAGCCATCTGCAAGCCAGGAAGAGAACCAGAACTTAACTTTGCCAGCACTCTGATCTTGGACTTCCAGCCTCCAAAACTGTGAAAAAATACTTTTCTGTTGTTTAAGTCACCCAATCTATGGTATTTTATTATGGCAGCCTAAGCTGATACAGGTAAAGCATGCCCATCCTCTTCATTAGCCTTTCTACTTCATTCAGCATTTATCATGTCCTTCTTTTATGATGTTGAAATTAGACCTAGAAAAATGAATGTCACTGAGTGGTATTATTCTGTGTTCTTTTATGTGGTGGTCAGTTAGGTGTGGCCACAAGAGGGGACATAAGAGAGGCACAGGAAAACAAAGTTTATTATACTCACCAGTCTGAGAGAGTCACTGCGCAACAAGAGGGGGCCATATGAGACAAGTACCAGGAGAACAGGCTCAACCAAGCAGGAGGGGAGCTGAGAGAAAGAAAGAGACCTGTGGGCAAGCACCTTTTTTGAAGGTCAAGGTGTAATACACTAGAAAAGGCGCGAGGGGATTGCACTGGGGCATTTGAAACTTCCTAGGAGTGCAGAGAGGAGAACTGCAGCAGGGGCCAGCCTCATCACACTAGTGCACCTGGTCACCTGGGCAGGATGCTCACTACTTTGGCAGAGGATGTTGAGGCAGCAGGAGACAAAACTGAAGTTTTAAAATTTTATAATACAGGTATAAAGGCTCCATAATTTCTTCTTTCAAATTTTATTTTTTTTACTGAAATATAATTGATCTACAATGTTTCAGGTATACAGCAAAGGGATTGAGTTATATATTATATATATATTCTTTTTCAGATTCTTTTCCATTATAGGTTACTACAAGATACTGAATATAGTTTCCTGTGCTATACAGTAGGTCCTTGTTGTTTATCTATTTTATACATAGTAGTTTATATCTGTTAATACAAAATCCTTAATTTTCCCCCCCTTTCCCCTTTGGTAACCATAAGTTTGTTTTCTATGTGTGTGATCCTATTTCCACTTTGTAAATAAGTTCCTTTGTATCATTTTTTAGATTCCACATATAAGTGAGACCATATGATATTTATCTTTGTCTAACTTACTTCATTTAGTATGATAATTTGCAGCATGTTGCTGCAAGTGGCATTATTTCATTCTTTTTATGGCTGAGTAATATTCCATTGTATACATGTACCACATCATCTTTATCCATTCATCTGTCAGTGGTCACTTAAGTTGCTTCCATACCTTGGCTATTGTGAGTAGTTCTGCTATGAACATTGGGGTATATGTATCTTTTTGAATTAGAGTTTTTGTCTTTTCCAGATAAATGCCCAGGAGTGGGATTGCAGGATACTATGGTAGCTCTATTTTTACTTTTTTAAGGAACCTCCATTCTGTTCTTCATAGTGGCTGCACCAATTTACATTCCCACCAACAGTGTAATAAACAACCTTTATTATGTTGAAGTCTAAATTTTATTTTTGTGACTCGTTCTTTTCACTGTTTACCTTTCACTCCTCTAAAGGAAGTAAAAAACATCAGTTTCCATCATAATCAGAAAGCTTGGATAAACAATTTCAATTCAAATCTTTTTCCCTTATGACGTTCAAAGGCACACAGACCCACTGTGGCTATTAAAGATTTGCTAGTTCAAGACCTCTTGATTTCTCTGACTAAGCTGGTCTTAAATTTTCCTTATTATGTCAGGGGTCAACAAAACCACTCCTAGACAACCTTCTGAGACTGAATCAGGAAGAAATAGAAAATATGAACAGACCTATCACAAGCACTGAAATTGAAACTGTGATTAAAAATCTTCAAACCAAAGCCCAGGACCAGATGGCTTCACAAGCGAATTCTATCAAACATTTGGAGAAGAGCTAACACCTATCCTTCTCAAACTCTTCCAACAGATAGCAGAGGGAGGAACACTCCCAAACTCATTCTATGAGGCCAACATCACCCTGATACCAAAACCAGACAAAGATGTCACAAAGAAAGAACACTACAGGCCAGTATCACTAATGAACATAGATGCAAAAGTCCTCAACAAAATACTAGCAAACAGAATCCAACAGCACATTAAAAGGATCATACACCATGATCAAGTAGGGTTTATCCCAGGAATGCAAGGATTCTTCAATATATGCAAATCAATCAATGTGATACACCATATTAACAAATTGAAGGAGAAAAACCATATGATCATCTCAACAGATGCAGAGAAAGCTTTTAACAAAATTCAACATGCATTTATGACAAAAACTCTCCAGAAAGTAGGCATACAGGGAACTTTCCTCAACATAATAAGGCCATATATGACAAACCCACAGCCAAGATCATCCTCAATGGTGAAAAACTGAAACCATTTCCACTAAGATCAGGAACAAGACAAGGTTGCCCACTCTCACCACGCTTATTCAACATAGTTTTGGAAGTTTTAGCCACAGCAATCAGAGAAGAAAAATAAATAAAAGGAATCCAAATCAGAAAAGAAGAAGTAAAGTTGTCACTGTTTGCAGATGACATGATAGTATACATAGAGAATCCTAAAGATGCTACCAGAAAACTACTAGAGCTAATCAGTGAATCTGGTAAAGTAGCAGGATACAAAATTGATGCACAGAAATCTCTTGCATTCCTATACACTAATGATGAAAAATCTGAGAGTGAAATTAAGAAAACACTCCCATTTACCATTGCAAGAAAAATAATAAAATATCTAGGAATAAACCTACCTAATGAGACAAAAGACCTGTATGAATAAAATTATGACACTGATGAAAGAAATTAAAGATAATACAAATAGATGGAGAGATATAACATGTTCTTGGATTAGAAGAATCAACATTGTGAAAATGACTCTACTACCCAAAGCAATCTACAGATTCAATGCAATCCCTATCAAACTACCACTGGCATTTTTCACAGAACTAGAACAAAAATTTTCACAATTTGTATGGAAACACAAAAGACCCCGAATAGCCAAACCAAGCTTGAGAAAGAAAAATGGAGCTGGAGGAATCAGGCTCCCTGACTTCAGACTATACTACAAAGCTACAGTAATAAAACAGTATGGTACTGGCACAAAACCAGAAATATAGATCAATGAAACAGGATAGAAAGCCCAGAGATAAACCCATGCACATATGGTCACCTTATCTTTGATAAAGGAGGCAAGAATATACAGTAGAGAAAAGACAGCCTCTTCAATAAGTGGTGCTGGGAAAACTGGACAGCTACATGTAAAAGAATGAAATTAGAACACTCCCTAACACCATACACAAAAATAAACTCAAAATGGATTAAAGACCTAAATGTAAGACCAGACACTATGAAACTCTTAGAGGAAAATATAGGCAGAACATTCTAAGACATAAATCACAGCAAGATGCTTTTTGACCCACCTCCTAGAGGAATGGAAATAAAAATAAACAAATGGGATGTAATGAAACTTAAAAGCTTTTGCATAGCAAAGGAAACTATAAACAAGATGAAAAGACAACCCTCAGAATGGGAGAAAAAAATATTTGCAAATGAAGCAACTGACAAAGGATTAATCTCCAAAATTTACAAGCAGCTCATGCAGCTCAATAACCAAAAAACAAGCAACTCAATCCAAAAATGGGCAGAAGACCTAAATAGACATTTCTCCAAAGAAGATATACAGATTGCCAACAAACACATGAAAAAATGCTCAACATCATTAATCATTAGAGAAATGCAAATCCAAAAAAAAGTGAGATATCATCTCACACCAGTCAGAATGGCCATCATCAAAAAATCTACAAACAATGAATGATGGAGAGGGTGTGGAGAAAAGGGAATCCTCTTGCACTGTTGGTGGGAATGTAAATTGATACAGCCACTATGGAGAACAGTATGGAGGTTCCTTAAAAATCTAAAAATAGAACTACCATACAACCCACCAACCCCACTACTGGGCATATACCCTGAGAAAACCATAATTCAAAAAGAGGCATATACCACAATGTTCATTGCAGGTCTATTTACAATAGCCGGGACATGGAAGCAACCTAAGTGTCCATCAACAGATGAATGGATAAAGAAGATGTGGCACATATATACAATGGAATATTAGCCATAAAAAGAAATGAAATTCAGTTATTTGTAGTGAGGTGGATGGACCTAGAGTCTGTCATACAGAGTGAAGTAAGTCAGAAAGAGAAAGACAAATACCGTATGCTAACACATATACATGGAATCTAAAAAAAAAAAAAAAATGGTCATGAAGAACCTAGGGGCAAGACGGGAATAAAGACGCATACCTACTAGAGAATGGACTTGAGGACACGGGGAGGGGGAAGTGTAAGCTGGGACAAAGTGAGAGAGTGGCCTGGACATATATACACTACCAAACGTAAAATAGCTATTGGGAAGCAGCCGCCTAAGCACAGGGAGATCAGCTCAGTACTTTGTGACCACCTAGAGGGGTGAGATAGGGAGGGTAGAAGGGAGGGAGACATAAGAGGCAGGAGATGTGGGGACGTATGTATATGTACAGTTGATTCACTTTGTTATAAAGCAGAAACTAACACACCATTGTAAAGCAATTATACTCCAATAAAGATGCTAAAAAAAGAAAAAAAACACTCCCAGGTTTGATGATTCACCAGGAGGTTTCAGGGGACCTGGGATATAGTCACAGCTATGATTTATTACAGCAAAAGGACACAAAACCAGCAGCATGTGTGAAACGTCATCTACCAGGGAAGTTCATCAGAGACTTAGTGCCCAAGGTTTTTCCTGGAGGCTGGTCAGGTGGGCACCCTCTACCTCATACACAGCAGCATTCAGACTCCCAGGAGGGGGCTTCCCTGGTGGCGCAGTGGTTGAGAGTCCGCCTGCCGATGCAGCGGACACGGGTTCGTGTCCCGGTCCGGGAAGATCCCACATGCCGCGGAGCGGCTGGGCCCGTGAGCCATGGCCGCTGAGCCTGCGCGTCCAGAGCCTGTGCTCCGCAACGGGAGAGGCCACAACAGTGAGAGGCCCGCGTACTTAAAAAAAAAAAAAAAAAAAAAAAAAGACTCCCAGGAGGGAAGCCAGGGTTTAGCGTCACCTGCACTGCACATAGCCTTTAGGCACAGGGAACCAGTCTTATCAGTTAGGGAATGGGGAGAGCATTCTTAAAATGTAGGAACCCAGCTGCCAGCCTAGGCAAACCTTGCAAGCAGGTCTTTCTAAGGATAGCAGTCTCAGGCTTGCTATGCTAACCCATCTTTGAAAGTTTACACCAAAATCTGCTGTCACTCAGGCTCCTCACTTACTTTGACCTCTTTGTAACCTTTAATACCCTGACCACACCTGCTTTCCAGAACCCCTTTGATGAATCTCCTACCATGCTATACCATGGAACTATTTCTTTCGTTTTGTTCCGGGGAAAAGGGATTAAAGGGCAGTCCCATGGTTGGGGCTGAGGTGGGTGGATGACTCCAAGCTATGACTCTTTTTCCCCCAAACAAATCTGAAATTGAATACAACCAAACATCCCCCAAACTGAAACTCCTCAGAAACCCTATCCAGCTAGTCTCTGAGAAATCCACAGCCTCTCAATGCTACATTTTCGTACCTACCCCTGTTACATCATTCCTCCAAATGAAAGCTAAAGTGGCATGTGCCCCAACTCACTCCTGGCTTCTTTAGAAGGTACAGGACACAATTTTAGCCCTCAGGTTTCTCCCTTGGCCCGAGGAAGGGAAGGGGAAGTGTTACCACCTGAGTACACGTGAGTTTTACCACAAGCTCCTGCTTGAATTACTTCTGTAATCTCCTAATTGGCCTTCTCCCTCCATTGTTTCAACGCTGCTAACATCTAACATATGAATATCCCTCACCGCATCTATGACTGTTCAATCATTCCTAATTTAAAACTTTCAGTGTGACCACTGAATAAAAGTCATCCTTCTTGGCTCACAAATGTGGAGAACAAACTAGAAGGTACCAGTGGGGAGAGGGAAGGAGTGAGGAACAATGTAGGGGTAGGGGATTAAGAGGTACAAACTATGAGCTATAAAATAAACTACAAGGATATATTGTACAGCACAGGGAATATAGCCAATATTTTGTAACTATAATTAGAGTATAACCTTTAAAAATTGTGAATCCCTATATTGTACACTGTACACTATATTGTACACTGTAACTTACACAATATTGTAATGCTTCAGTTAAATACTTCAATTAAAGAAAAAGTCATGCTCCTTGGCCTGGCACTAAGATCTGTGATTTGGCCAGAGTCTCTTTTTCTAGTCATAGGTTTCTCTATTGCTATTCCCATAATTTCTTCTGAGGTGAACAAGGAAACCATTTAATAATGCTTCTCAAGAAAAATTAGTCAAAATATATCAAAGAGCCTACTTTTTTTTTTTTTTTTTTTTTTTTGTGGTACGCGGGCCTCTCACTGTTGTGGCCTCTCCCATTGCGGAGCGCAGGCTCCGGACGCGGAGGCTCAGCGGCCATGGCTCACGGGCCCAGCTGCTCAGCGGCATGTGGGATCTTCCCGGACCGGGGCACGAACCCGTGTCCCCTGCATCGGCAAGCGGATTCTCAACCACTGCGCCACCAGGGAAGCCCCCTACTTTTTTTTTTAATGTACCTTTTCTCCAGTGAAAAGTTTCTCTCCAGGCCGTACTAAGTGAGAATAGAATCTGGGGCCTTGTTTGTAGTTAATTGTCAGCTACAGGCAGATTCTTCACCATGCCAGCACACTGGAATCATCTGGGGCGTGTTAAAAAAAAAAAAAAAAAAAATACTGATGCCTGGGTCCTGCCTCTTGAGTTTCTGATTCAGTTGGTCTAGAATATGACCTGGTCACTGGGTGTATAAAAGCTCCCTGGGGGTTCTAATGCACAACCAGGATTGAGAAACACCAACACAGCAATCTGCCTTTGGCTATATTTTGTCCAAAAAACTGCAACATTTACAAAATACAGTCCATGCTTCTTTGTATTTCTCTGTTCTTCATGTGTAATTCCTATGCTCCCCTCGACCTCTATGTCTCATCGTTGAAGTCTGACTCAAATATCATTTCCTTTAAAAGGCTTTCCTAATCTCCAACTGAAAGCATTCTCACCATCTTCTGAATGAAGAAAAATTTCACTCGCACCCCTTGCTATGCCGCTTATCACTCTTGGCCTCTTACCGTTGTTCTTGTATTCGTGCTGCCTTTCTTTCCTCTAGTGCCTTGCCAAGAACCCTTCCCATAGTTGACTTGTAATACAATTTTGTGTTTTCATGGTACATGAGAATTTGAAGAATCAAAATATGCCTTTTTATTTCTACAAGTGTTGTGTAATACTTTTAACAAGAAATTCACCCAGCCAGTTAAGTAGAAGTAATCTTCTAATACTTCCCAAGTCACAGTTTGCTCTCAAGGCAAACACTCACCCCTAATCATTTTAAGATCTGACTCAACTAAGAGTATATTTGCTTTACTTCTCACTGACAACTTGTCATTTTTCAGACTTACGTGACCAAATCCAAACTTGTCTATGGGATTCCATAACAAAAGAAATCAAAATAGTCCCCTTTGCCACATGACCTCCTGCTATACATTAGGCTGGGTTTGCTTCCAACTTTTAGGACAAAAGAAGGAAATAAGAACTCACATGCATCATTGGTTGGCAGTAGCTTGGCTTTCTGTTCCCGATTGCTTCAGGGCTGACAGCTCACCTGCATTTTGAAATAGACACCCGCTAATTCGACTTTCCACCCTTTAATCTCACCCTTCCACCCACTGCATTCTAATTACCCCACAATTAATATACTGCTGGTTTTACCCATTAGGAAGGGTGGGGTGGGAGGAGGCTGATCAGGAAAGCCAGGCTGATAGTCATTCATAGTGCAGATACCCCATCTTTTGTTGCTGGGTGAGAGTCCCTAACCCTGATTCATTCTAATAATAGGCCTCACAGCACTCTCTTCACCACCCCCGAGACACACACACACACACACACACACACACACGAGAATGTGAACATAATCCTTGGACATAATCGTCTGGTCTCATTTTCCCATGTAGATCTCTGCTCCGTGCCCCTTCAACATCACTGCTTGAATCTGGGGACCATCTCTAAGTGGGAGGAGGAGGTGGTGTGGACTAGCAACCTGCGAAAGGGGCAAAGAGAGCAAAGGTTTCTGAAGAGGTTGGGAGAGGGAGGGAACCGGGGTGGAATGAATAAACAGAGACTTTGTTCTTTGCCCTTTGGATGCTCTCCACGACCCTTGGGTTAATTTTAAATTCTCCCAGCCTGTCCCAGCTTCATGGTATTCCTCACCAAAGTGAGCTTCGTGTGCCAAATGCACATTAAGCTCTGGGTCTTTTGGCTTAGGCGTGGAGCCTGCTGCAGTACCTTCCACCCACCGTTCATACATCCCTGGAAGTGGACCTTAGGCTGGGGGTGCATCTGTTGCCCTTCCTAAGCAGTTTTTTGGGTGAGTGTTTGCCCGATGGACGGAGTGGGAATTGGATTCTGGCCATCTAGCTCAGGCTGCCCACTGGGGCCATGACCGTCCCTCACTCCTGCACTCATGGGGACAGGGCTCCAGTGGGAGAGTCCCTTTGTCTTGGCAACATTGTTTTTCTGTCCATCCTGGGCACTGCCGATCTCTTTAAGGAGCTATTTTTGAATCCTACAGGGTGTCTTTGGCCCCTTTCACTCCCCTAACACAGTCTTTGTCCTCATGCTGGATTTGAATTGCAGAGAATTAAAATGCCAAGCTTTTGTCCTGTTGCTGTATTAACATGGTAGACCACTGACTTTGTGCTAAGAACTTTACATCTTGTGTTAGTGAACACTCACAGTGAGTCTGAAGTATTGGTACTCTCATCCCCAGTGTACAGATGAGGACACTGAGACACAGTGTCTCGTCCAACCCAGGCGCCAGTTCTCCCAACTTTCGACTATGCCATGCCCTTTCTCGCTGGGTACTCAGCATGTTGAAGGCTTGAAGTGGTGTGTCTGTGGCATCATTTAGGTTGAGAAAATAGGAGGCAGGAGATTTACCCAGAGGAGCCACCCCACTTTGCAACAAACTGGCAAGGTGAGAACAGGCTACCTTCATGCCTTCCTAGAACTTCAAGGGACAATGATTTTCCAAACAGCAACTCCTCTCCCATAGTGATTAGGGGGTGCCCAAGGCTCTGGCGATTTGTGATTTAATAGATGGTAACGGCAACAAGAACCTTGGCCTATAGAACAAGGACTTCATTGCTACCGTAGAGGCCACCAATGTGGTCTGGAGCTTGCGTCTTTATTAAATCCAAACTGCCTGTTAACCTGAGAATATACACATCACATTTTAATTTATTTACATAGTTTCCCTTTACATTTCATATTTTAAATTTTATAGGGCTTTTCTGTTTGAAAAATTTCTTTATGCTCCTAATTATTATTTTCCTGATTCTTAGTCCCATTTTACCAATGAAGCTACAAACTCTTCCCTAAGATTCAAGAGCAGTGTTCCTTCCACTATTCCATAGTACCTCTGCCCTTCGAATACAAGGATAACATAAATGTTCATATGAGATTGTCCCCCAACAGCTGGTACCAGTGAATATGACATTATTTGGAAATTGGATGTTTGTGGATTTAATTAAGATGTAAGATAAAATGAGGTCATAGTGGAGCACAGTTGTTACTGAACCAAACTTGGGTCTTCTCACCCGTGCACAGTGAAGTGAATCTACTGACACTGCCTTGTGGTGAAGAAAAGTACAAGGTTTACTGCAAGGCACTGAGCAAGGAGTCCAGGCAGCTAGTGCTCAAAAGACCCGAACTCCCTGAAGGCTTTCAGGGAAAGATTTTTAAAGACAGGGTGAGGGAGGGGGTCATGGGGTGCATGATCAGCGCATGGACATTCTTCTGACTGGTTGGTGGTGAGGTAATTGGGAGTCAACATCATCAACCTTCTGGTTCCACTGTTCTGGGGTCTGCATGCTTGTGAGTAGCATGCAGTTAACTTCTTCCACCTGGCGGGGGTTTCAGTATCTGCAAAACAGCTCAAAGGACATGGCTCAGAATATTATCTATTGCCCTTGAGGAGGAACTAAAGGTCCTTGACTTTGTTTAATGGCTTAAACTATTATTTTTTTGTCTCGCTTGACTGTTTTCCTTTCTTTTTGCATTTTCTCACGTCTCTGATTAAATTTGTTCTTTGGAACTCGAGGAAGACCTAGGAGGCTAACGTTTTTCTACAGACAGGAGGCAGGCAGAGGACGTGGGCAGGGGCTCTGTCCCAGGAAGCCCTTTTAGGGTCCTGCTCCATTACAGAGTGATCCCTAATACAATATGACTGGGGTCCTTCTAAGAAGGGAAAAGACACAGGAAGGAGAGCTAGGTGATGATGGCAGAGATAGGGTGGTATTGGTTTGGCCAAAAAGTTCGTTCAGGTTTTTCTGTAACATCTCGCAGAAAAACCCACACGAACTTTTTGGCCAACCCAACACATCTACAAGCCAAAAAACACCAAGGATTGCTGGAAACTACCAGAAACTAGGAGAAAGGCTGGTAAAAGAGTCTCTCCTAGAGCTTACAGAGAAAGCATGGCTCTGTCAACACCTTGACTTCAGACCTGCAGTCTCCAAAACTGTGAGTGAATAAATTTCTGTTGTTTTAAGCAGCAGTTTGCAGTACTTTGTTACAGCAGTCCTTGGAAATTAACATAGGTAGCATCTGAATACAGATATTAAGTATCTGGGCCTATAGCGGCCCAATCTTTGCTATAATAATTTCCAGGTTCAGGTAGATACAGGCTGTTCTGATTTTATAAAACAACTTATCATCAATTACTGATCTTTCTATAAGTATAGTAAAGTTTCTTAAATTTCTTTCAAGTTCTTCAGGATGGTAGGAAAGTTTTCACGTTAATGTCCTTTTCCCAAAGAACTGAGGCACACAGCCCACCTTTGGAAATCTCCGTTCTCCCAGCCCAGTACTGCTGCTGGAGCCTTCTGCATCTAGAAACATTTCCCAGGTGTTTTCATATCTACAACGGTGCTTCTCAAAACTTTGTTGATCTTTGGAAAATCCCAGGGCCCAGATTATACCCCCAGACCACTTCTATCTGAATCCCTGGACCTCAGCAGAGGACCCAGACATTCATATTTTTATAAGTTTTCCAGGTGATTCCAGTGATCTTTCCAGTCAAGGCCTATGTCCTACAAATGCCTCTTGGGGTGTTATTTCATCAGAGGATAAGCTTAAGTGAATTTCCTGCCCTATTATAAGCATCTAGAACAGCGGTCAGCATCCCAGTCACATTGATTTACGTGTTGCTTTCTGGCTACAAATGGCATAACTGAGTATTATGTCAAAGACCATGTAGCCCATAAAGCCAAAATATTTTCTGTCTGTCCCTTTGAGAAGATTGCAGAAGACAAAAACTTATCTGATTCATCTTTTCCTTCCACAATGAAAATCCAGAAAAGAGCTTTGCACTTAGTACAGGCTCATATGAATCAAAGTGAAGTCAAGTGAACTGAAATGAGCTGAATTAAGTTGAATCTTCTTCAACATGTTATCTGAAAAGAATCCAAGGTGTTATGCCTCCTAAGGTTATTTGCATTTTAATGTCACTTGTAAAGCACCAAAGCTTTTATTTGAAGACAGAAAGGAATACCTAATTGCTGAAATTGCAAGCACCTGTAAATATGAAATACATCTCTATCCTATTAGGTTGTGAAGTCTCCCCCAGAGCCCCCTCAAATTGCACCAGGAAGGCCACCACCCAGCTTCCCTGTGCACAAAAATCGACTTAAAACAGGCTCGCTGGAGCCCTTGCTAGAGTCCCTACTGTGAATTAAAAAAAAAAAAAAAAAAAAACTCCAAGGTTTATTTGCTTTGCTTATACTCCTTTTTGTTAGCCCAACAAGTTCTCTCCATGGGGAAAAAACTGATCCATTTTCTTAAAGGGTGTCACCACTTCCCATTTTCTATTTCCTAGAACTTTCTTCCCACAGGGACTTTTATTTTTACCCATTGTGAACACGCATGTCAGCATAAGTATGTTGGCAAATTTCATTATTTAATTTTGCTGTAGTCTGTGAGTGATGGGAAGTTGCTCTGAATTAAATTTCCTCAATGCCAAATCAACTTAACTGGGGAATTTATCAGCCAACTAGATTGATACAGAGGTTTCTAAGATCCCCATAACCTGAGAAGTTCTTAAATTTGAATTAGCTGACATGGATGCTCGTGAAGAACAGGTGTCCCTTTTGTGTCTCAGGTAACCCAAACCTTCCCAGGGGAAGGGCTTTGGGCAGCTGACTCCCAAAAGAGTCAGGAGAGAGAGGACTCCAACCAAGGAGTTAAACAAATCAAGGTTGGAATTCCGACTCTTATCGTTTACTAGCCCCTGACCTTGGACAAGTTACTGAACCTCTCGCAATAGCAGTTTCCCCAAGTGGAAATGGGAGATCATAAAAGGGTTATAAGGTTTAATGACATGTTGAGAACTTGGCACAGTGCCCAGCACATAGTAAGTATTAAATAAATGCTCTCTATTTTTATGGTCTTAGCTGAAATGAAATTTCTGTTATGGGAGTTTACATGCTTGCGACAGAGGACTATAGAGCATCCTAACCCATATTTTCATGATATGCCATTCCGCAATTGCATCAGAGTTGTGTGTGTGTGTATTTAATTTATAAACATGGAATTCTTACACCTACCAAGTAAAATATTAGAATGTTTCATGACTCTAACACAAGAGCCAAATCTTCTTGTCTTTACATTCTTCCTCCTGCAAAAATCATTCCATCCACCACATGATATTACCTTTCTCCTGCTCAGAAAGAGTGAATGGCTCCTTTTCCCTACATAACAAACATACACTCTTCTACTTGCTTTCAAGAAGCAATAACCTGGCTCCTCAGGAACCGAGTCTAAACCCCACCACCAGTCATTTTCCTTTTACTCTGGACTCCCTCTCCCTGTTCACCCACATGTCACCCTAACCCGTCCACTATCATCTCAGACATGAACTGCTTTGGCTGTATTCCCTTATTCCTTCTGTCTTCTCAAATCAGGCTCACTCTTTAAGATTCAACTTTGGTGCAGCATCTTCCCTGTCAGGGACTTCTTCTGGCCTCTGGAATTTCTCTTTTACTTCTGCATTTGATAGCCGTTTTAGTGTATGTCACATAATTTAACATTTTACTAAACACCCATCCTTCACTCTTGATGTTTCATGTGTTCTGGTTGTGGCTGTCTAGCTTGACTGTAATCCTTAAGGCAGGAAGCATCTCTGAAGATTATTCTGTAGCCTGTGTTTCTAGATCACGTATACCATGTGGTGTGAGGGACATCACATTTGGTGTTAGACACTCCTAAGTTCAAGTTTCCAGCTCCAGTGACTTTGGGCAGGCTTCTCAACCTCTCTAGTCCACAGTTTCTTCAATCATAAGTGTTGTTATAAGGGTTAAATGATAATATTATTTTAAGTTTGATTGAATAAATGGCAGTAGTATCTTTGAAATCCAGTGATTCTTTGTGTGTTTCACACAATGTGTCTTAGCTTGATGTTTCCAGGAAAACAGAGCCCAAGGCAAAGCTTGGGTTCTGCCACTTTATTAGGGAATGCAATACAGGGAAACAAAAGTGAAGAAAATGGTAAATGGGCCAGAACACGAGGGAAGATCCAAATAAAAGAGCACTTTATAGAGCTGGCCACTTCTGTTTACGGAGTGCTATTGATGGCTTATCCTTACATTAGTCTTCAGAGAAGCATATGAACTACTGCATCTCAGAGCAGAAGGAGGGAGGGCTGGCCCCTGTCTTCCGTTGGTCAAAGATACTGCCCACCGGACACTAACTCCCCCGTAATGGTAATTTGTGCTTCCAATGGGTGCAGAGTAGATCCCCAGTATCTCAAGACTCAGTTTGGGTGGGAGCCAAGGACTGCTGGGTATGGACCTGAGGAAAGGCCCTATTGGGTTGTGACCATGAGCCTAGGAAGAGCTGGTCATGGAGGCCAATAGAGACAAACCAAACTGCCGAACGTTTCAGAGAAAATTGAGGCCAAGAAGAAGCCTGATAAAGTATGAGATAAATTAAGCTAGCCTATCATTCATTTCTCCCTCTTAGATTTGTTTTGGATCTTTTCCAAAGGTTTTATACCAATCTTATGGTCTTATTATTTTGTATATTTCCTTCCCCATGAATGCCGATAGGAAGGTATATTTTCTTTTTCTGTAAGAAAGGGTTTTTTTTAAATTATAAAAGTAATAAATACTTAGAATAGAGAAATTAGGAAATAGGGATTAGGAGATAAGAAAATAAAAATACTTTGAAGTCTCTTCATCATGATATATTTTGTAGTTATAGCTGGCTTTTTAAAAATTTTTATTGGAGTATAGTTGATTTACAATGTTATGTTAGTTTCAGATGTACAGCAAAGTGAATCAGTTATACATATACGTATATCCATTCTTTCAGATTCTTTTCCCATATAGGTCATTACAGAGTATTGAGAAGAGTTCCCTGTGCTATACAGTAGGTCCTTATTTGTTATTTATTTTATATATGATAGTGGATATATGTCGATTAGCTGGCTTTTTCTTAATATGTTTTAGACATCTTTTTTTGTTAACATATAGCTCTCTAGAATCTCATTGTTAATGGCTTTATAACATTTCACTTTATGTTTGAACCGTTACTTTATCAATCCCTTACTATTTGGCATTTACATTGTTTAAATTTTTGCAATTATCAGTGACACCTAAGTAAAGAGATAAATATTCCTAAAAGTGAATTCCTAGGAGGGAAATTGATGACTTGAGGGTATGTACCCTTTGAACACTTTGGATAATTATTATCACCTTCGCCTCCAGAAAAGCTGTACCAACCTAAACTCTTCCATCAGTGTTCACGATGAGATACTCATTTGCAGACCTGCAGATTCTATTTAATGCCTCTGACCTCAGCTGGAAGCCTGCTGAGCATGTTGAGCTTGACTGAGCGTGATTCCAGTCAATCAGGGCTCCATCTCATCATCAAGTGGGGTTCCCAGAGCTCTGCACTAGCATTAAGTCCTCAGAGCCCTGGAGCTACCTTTCTCCTCCCTTTCATCTCTACCCGATAAACTCATCAGTCTTATCATTTCACTCAGTATCATGAAATAATAATCATCCCGGCTAAGATGCTTTGGAAGTCAGCACTAGTTCTAACAAATGACATTCTTCCAGGTTTTGGCAGCACGTTTGTATTCTGGTGAGAGTAATTCCCATATATACAATCCTGAGTAACCTGTCTGCCAACCATACAATCCCACACTGCAGGATTGCATAATCCTTTCATCTCTGGGAAACACATTCGCCAGCCTACCCAGCTAGGTCCTTGGAGTGCATGAAACAATAATAAGCATTTATCCTGGGCTTTTAATCTTCAAATTACTTTGTGAACATTAACTAATTAATTTTCACAACACTCTTGTAATATTAGTAAGTACTCCTGAAATAAAAACAGCACAAACCATTGAAACATGTGACATCACAAAAAGCCCAGAACCTAATAGTCTGGGAAAAGAAGATTGTTGATTACCAGCTCAGTTGTGAGAGTAGAAGGAAGTTGGGCAGGCTAGTGATTTATCCAGAATCACAAAGGGAATCAGCAGCAGGGTAGCAATTAGTTTTCACTTTCCTAGTGCCCATTGCTATGCTTAGGCCAAAAAGCAGTTAGACCATGGTAGTTCAGTCAAAACTCTGTACAAGAGTTAAGGATATCTGACAAATTCAAGGTCACCTACATACAACCAAATAACATGGAGGAAAGGTACAAAGAAAAAGTCATAAATATTCAAATTATCATATAAGAAGGAGAAAATGTATCTCAGAAAACAGGCACACTGGGCATTGAATTTAAAGTTCAGACATTAATGAAGAACTTCAAAATATAAATGCAAATGACAAGTGACTATACAATGAATCATGAGAGGACTGTCCTATGAATTCTTACTTGGATGTACAACTGTACCATCAAATAATGTTGATAATTAGGAACTCTAAAATTCTAGAAAGTAGGTAAACACACAGCTTTGAACACTCTTGGAAAGTAAATGAACTTGTTTTATACACCTGATGCATAGTGATTACTTTTGACCTTTGTGTCTTGAATAGATAATAATATAAATAATTCTAAGTTTTAAAACTTGTCATCACCAGCTAAATTATTAACTTCATTGTGCTCCAGACTCCAATGATAAGCGTCGTTTGTGGTCATTTTCTACTTTATGTGGATGGCACATACAAGGGCACAATGGTAAAAGTGTACTAGACTCCTAGAATCAGGATAATAATAATATAACATGGTATATTGAAAATATTGTTTACTATAATATTGCTTATTCGTGCTAGATACTGTATGTAGTGTGTAAACAGCAAAGCCTGACATATAGTATGAAAAATTATGGATTTCGGTAAAACTTCCCTGACTTTAAACTGTAGTACTGCCAAATATTAGCAGTGTGTCATTGAAAGGGTTATGTACACTCTCTAGGCCCCAATTTCCTCATGTGTATAATGAGGATAATGACACAGTGTTGGTCAGGACTCTCGGTTGTAAGTGACCTTTCCTTAACTCCATATTCTCTTCTGGCAGCTACCTCATTGCTCTTCTGAAAGAATTGTTCATAGTCTGCCTGTAGGTCCTGATTTCCCCACCTCTCTTCAGCCCATCACAAGGAAGCTCCTGTTTCTATCCCTACTCCACTGAAACTTCTGTTTTCAGATCAACTTAGTATCTATCCCTACTCCACTGAAACTTCTCTTTTCAAGATCAACTTAGTAAACCAATATTCAATTCTCAGTCCTCACCTTATTGGACTCTCAATAGCTGCTCCTCGGTAGACATGGCTGAACACATTCTTTACTCATCAAATACTTCCTTCCCAACTTTGTTAATATCACATTTGGATTTTCTATTAGCTCAATAGACATTACTTTTCAATCTCCTCTGCCGACTCTTCTTTTTCTACCCAAATTGCAAATGTTGGAGTATCCAAGGGCTCCATCCTTGTCCCTCTTCTATATCTATCCCCACCCCTCTAGGAGATCTCACCATATGCCATGGCTTCAGATAGAATGTATATTTATATCTGCAGACCATATGGCTTTCCTGAACTCCATACTGGCAAATCCAGCAGTGTACTCAACATCTGCTCTTTTATAGGTAGGAAAAGTGTCGCACTTAACATATCCAGTATTGTGACATCTATCCACTCATCTTATTCTCAGTCCCAACAACCTTTTCTTCCCCAGATCATCTCCATCTCCTTTAGTCTCACAACTATTCATCCAGTTGCTTATGCTGAAATTCTAGGAAACAGCCTTATTGTTTTCTTGACCTTCTACTCCCACTCTTCATCTCTCCCACCCTCCATTCATATATCTAATCAGTCCATCAGGAGACCCTACTTGCTCTAAGAATGTATCCTGATCCCACCAATTCCCCTGTCTTCACTGCAACCACTCTAGTTCAAGCTGGCAATATCTCTCACTTGGATTAACAGACTTTTACCTAGTTTCTCTACTGCTTTTCCTGTTGTCCCACTGTAGTCTGATCTTCATGTAACAAGGTAATTGTTTTGGAACATAACACAAATAAGTTCATGCTTCTACTACAAAACCACCAATGGTTTTGCAATGCAATTATAATAAAATCCAGAATCCATAGCAAGTTCTAAGAGGCCCTACATGAACTGATCTTGCCTCGCCCACCCACCTTGTTCATTGTCACCTCCTTTATGATACTTGAATATAACAAGCACATCTGGATTTCAGAGACAATGTACTTACATTTTCCCCTACTGGGAAACTCATGCCCCAGATTTTCACATGGCTGGCTCCCTGACAACCCAGATCTCAGCTCAAATGGCAGCTCCTTAGAGATACTTCCTTTGACATTTTGAATAAAATTGTCTCCACACTCTTCCACGAGCACACATATATTTTCTATTCCATTAACCTTTCTAAATGTTTTCAAAGCACATATTACTATCTGAAATTTTATTAATCATGTATTTACTACCTGCCTTCCCCATTATAAGATTCCATAAAGATAAGACCTTATGTCTTTTCTTCTCCTCTACAACTGCCACACCTCATAGGGTTTTAGGCTACTCAGAAGCACTCATTAAATATTTTTTATAGTATAAATAGAAATCTAACTCAAACTGGCTTAAGGATATATAGAAAAAATAAAGGCAACCTAAAGGTTGAGGACTACATTTAATGGAAGGTATGGCTGAAACCAAGTGTGCAAGATTGACACAGTACTATTGTATGTTTTTCAGTCTCTTGGTTCAGTTTTCCTCTACGTTAGTTTCACCCTCAGGCAGTTTGGGCAGGAAAAAAAAGTATAACAAGTGGTACCTCCTGAATAATATGATCCTTACTGTTCTCAGAGAAAGGAAAGTTCCCTGGGAAGAGAGACTGATTTGCCCATTTTTTATCCCCCAAACCTGGAACAGTATCTGAAATTAATAGTTGGGGTTTTTTTAACATCTTTGTTGGAGTATAATTGCTTTACAATGTTGTGTTAAGTTTCTGCTGTGGAACAAAGTGAATCAGCTATACATACACATATATCCCCATATCCCCTCCCTCTTGCGTCTCCCTTCCACCCTCCCTATCCCACCCCTCTAGGTGGTCACAAAGAGCTGATCTCCCTGTGCTATGTGGCTTCTTCCCCCCAGCTATCTATTTTACATTTGGTAGTATATGCATGTCAATGCCACTCTCTCACTTCATCCCAGTTTACCCTTCCCCCTCCCCATGTCCTCAAGTCTATTCTCTACGTCTGCACCTTTATTCCTGTCCTGCCCCTAAGTTCATCAGAACCTTTTTTTTTTTTTTAGATTCCATATATATGTGTTAGCATATGGTATTTGTTTTTCTCTTTCTGATTTACTTCACTCTGTATGACAGACTCTAGGTCCATCCACCTCACCACAAATAACTCAATTTCATTTCTTTTTATGTCTGAGTAATATTCCATTGTATATATGTGCCATATCTTCTTTATCCATTCATCTGTCAATGGACATCTACGTTGCTTCCATGTCCTGGCTATTGTAAATAGAGCTGCAATGAACATTGTGGTACATGACTCTTTTTGAATTATGGTTTTCTCAGGGTATATGCCCAGTAGTTATTGAGCTAATTAATGAATAAACACAGACCTTGTCTCTCCCAGTACCCACATATCAACTCCTAGAGAAGACTCTATTGGACCATTCACAGAGAAAGGGTAATGCTGAGAAATCAGCTGGACCACATGTTCATGCTAGCAGACAGAGTTCCATCAAAATCACAAATGATGGGTGATGGGCAGCTCCCAGTAGAAAAAGTATGATGAGAAGACAAAAGATTTCTGCCACAAATACCTAACTGGTTAAGCTGATTTAAGGATTCAGTGAGTTAATATTTGTTAAAAAAAAAAAAAAAAAAAAAGTCTATTCCAACACAGAAAAAGAAAGTATTTCAACAAATACTAGTTTCTTCTGCTACTTTAAACACTAACCTACATGGGAATAGAAGTGGCTTGTATGAAGTGGGTTCCATCCACTTGGAAGACTTAAGACTACCTATCCTTAAGACTTAAGGATAAGTTTACAAATTGCTAAGTCTGAAAAACCAGTCTCAAACAGAGATTCTTTTGGGCTTAGAAACATAAGCCATCTGAGTTTCAGATATTTATGATTCTATTTACCCAAGGAACCTAAACATCAAATGCTGAAAAAAAACTTTTTATGGGCTTTTGGGTCCATCTCTTTTTCTAGTCCATCTAGTGTACCTGTGTCAGTTATCTGCCTTTGTCCCAGTTCTCTCTTCCCATAGATAAATGATAGGCAGAACTTTAAGTGGAGGAATGGCTATGGTTTGGTCCTTTTGTTGTGAGATGGGTTTTGTGATGTGCATATTTTAGGGATGAAATAGGCAGCATAGGGGAAAGAGTATTTCTAACTTCCCTGGATTTGATTTTACTTACTAAAAATGTGCTGTCTTATTTGCACACACTCATGGCCCTCCATTCTACATATTTCTCTAGTTAATTCATTCTCCCAGTTTTCCCAGACAAAATTTTTTCACATTATATTCTCTCCACAAACCTCAAACCACTATTCCCCACTCCTCAATCTCAACTAAAAGCCTTGCTCTTATTTTTCTAAGGAAATAAAAGTTATCAAAAGAGCATCCACATGTTCCCACTGCTAAATGTATTCTCATTGTTGTCTGTAATCTGCCATTTCTGCAGATGAACTGTCTGTGCTCCTATCAAGGATCACGCATACCAGTTGTGCACAGGATTTACTCCTCTCGTCTGTGCAAGGATATTGGTCTAGCTAGCATTTATTCTCTCTGTATCCTGCATCTTCAGTTTTCCCTCTGAGTGGACCCTTACTGTGAAAGTATACTTGCACAATCTCTCTTGATCAAACACACCTATCCAACAATTGCCACACTTCTCACTTTCTTTTGATTCTCCTTCTTGCTCTTCGGGCACTTCCATCCATTTTTTGCTGGTTCTTCTTCATATTGCCAACCTCTAAATATTCCTTGGTCCAGGGCTCTATTCTCAGACTTATCTTACCTATTTATCCTCACTGCATTAGGAATTTCATCCTGTAAAATTACTGTCTATATGCTAATGATAACCAAGTGTACATCTCTGGTCTCTAACCCTCCTTTGAATTCCCAGCTGTATGCCAAATTTCCAACTCAATAGCTCCATTTAGAATTCTAGCAGACTTCTCAAATTTAATGTATATTAAAACTCTCCCAAACTAAATAATCGACCAGAGAAATCCCAAACATGCTCCTTCTCATGTTACCCATCTCAGTTAATGGCAACTTCATTCCTCAGTCCACCAGGACAATTAGCTCTCCCTTCAAATATAACCAGAAAGTGACCACTCCCCACCACCTCTACGTCTTCATCTAGTCTAAACCACTATCATTTTGCATGGATTATTTTAATAGCCTCATTACCTACTACAGTTGATTCTTTTGCACAGAAGCCAGGGAGGATTCTTAAAAACATAAGTCAGGGGGCTTCCCTGGTGGCACAGTGGTTGAGAGTCCGCCTGCCGATGCAGGGGACACGGCTTCGTGCCCCGGTCCGGGAAGATCCCACATGCCGTGGAGCGGCTGGGCCCGTGAGCCATGGCCGCTGAGCCTGCGCGTCCGGAGCCTGTGCTGCGCAGCGGAAGAGGCCACAACAGTGAGAGGCCCTCGTACAACAAAAACAAAAACATAAGTCAGGTCAAGTTACTCCTCTGCTCAAACACTCCAGTGGCTTCACTTTGCTTGCAGACTAGAATCCAAACTCTTCACCATGATGCTATAGGCCCTCCATGATCTGGCTCCTGACTGGCCTTCCTTCTGACTTCATTTCCTACCACTTTCCTCCCTCACTTACTCACCAGCAGTCACATCAGGACTCTGCTCTTCATTGAACATGCCAAGCTCATTCTACCTCGGGATCTTTGCATGTGCTGGGTGTGCCATCTAGAACACTTTGTTCTACAATTTTCATAACCCTGCTTTATTCACGCCTCAAAATCCTTCCCTGATGGACCCTATCCAGAACAATTCCTCTCTTCCTTCAGAACTCATTTTTCTTTCTAACACTTATCACTGGGTGACCTCTGTGTTAGTCACTGCCCAGTCAGGAGACAGAAACCACACCAAATATTTAAGGAAGGGAATTTTAATATAAAGAATTTTTAAACTGGTAGAATGCAGTTAACTAATAAAAAGGGTAGAAGAGGACCCTAAGGAGCCTAGATGTAGCCTAGGGAAAAAGGTAGTGACTGTCTCTAGGCTGAAACACTAAGGGAGCTAAGGGCTAAGAGAGCCCCCTCCCCAGGGCTGAGATTCAGACCTTCTCAGAAAGGGCATGGCTACCGCAGGAGCATGCGGTCTGACTGTGGCCAAGAAAACTTACCAAAGGCTATGGGCTATTACTGGCCTTTAGAAGAAGTCTGCTCGTGCCAGAGAGTGTGGCCAGGCCTCTGCTGCCTGCCATTGCGGGAGGTTATGAGCAGAACAGAACCCATGGGAAGTGGCCTAAGGGTGCAGTTGGAACTCATCTGTAGGAACTGCTGGGCTTCCTCACAGAATAATAATAATGGAGGATGGGAACTCTGAAAGGAAATATCATCCTGCTGTTATCACATTGCCCTGTGACTTGTATTAATGAAATTTAACATTCTGCCAGCTGGAAAGGAGAAATATGCACAGAGTTCAGCTTTAGTATTACAAAGCAGGGCAACGAAGGGAAGATTTGGAGAGATGATAAATTGATAACTGGCACAACAGGTTGCTTATTTATCTGTTTATTTTCCATTTCCTCCCCCGCTAGAATACAAGCTCTTTGAACGTAGAGACTTCATCTTGTTCTCCTCTGTGTTCCAGCATCTAATACAGGGCCCAGGATATAGAAGGAATTCAAAAAAATATCCGTTAAATGCAAATAGAATTATATAGCCTGGCTCATTTTAGAAGTCATTTGTTCTTTTTTGTTACCTGGCATCCTTTTTTGCCAATCACACCCCAAATTCCCTCGATAAAATCCCACTTTTCTGACTCTCGGGCCATGTAGGTACATCCCATGTTTCAGTGGTGAACACAGGTCCTAAGCCAGTTAATCATTGCATTCTATCCTTTAGCCAATGAGCTTCAGACCCAGATGTGTTCTGGAAGTTGTTAGTGAAAAGGAACCCTATATCTTGGGCTTTCCATGAAGAGGAAATAAGACTGGGGCTGCTGGCAGAAACCCCAGTCATCATGGGGGCTTGTCTGAGGTTGGAGCTGACTCAGATAAGAGCCAAGCAGAAAGATGGAGAGAGACAAGATCCAGGTGACATCATTTGACTCCCTGGCTCCAGCCATCCACAGACTTTCCAGTTACATTAGCCAATAAATTTCCATTTTGTCTAAATGTATTAGTCAGTGTTCTCCAGAGAAACAGAACTAATAGGAGATTTATATATATATATATGTGGAGAGAAAGAGAGAGAGAGGGAGGGAGCGAGGGAGGGAGGGAGAAAATCCCCTACATACAAACCTTCAAGTTGCAAATTTTCAAAGATGCAAACGTGTGTTCCATCAGCATCAGGCATGAGTGAAATTGCAGCTTGCCCTCCGTCTCCTATTGCTGACGATCCTTCAGCTCTACCATCTCCCACCTTCTCTCCTTTCTACAGTCAGTAACTCTTCTTGCCTGTTCATTCCATGCCAGCCCCTGTATGCCAGCTGTTATACTGTGCCACTGTACTTTTCAAGGGACTGTACTGTGAGGTTAAAAATGTTTTCTTTATTTGTTGTCTTTGCTTGTTTTTTATGTATTATTTGTGTGAAAAGTATTATAAGCTTATTACAGTACAATACCATATAGCCGATTGTGTCAATTGGGTACCTAGGCTGACTTTGTTGGACTTATGAACAAATTGGACTTACGAACGGGCTCTCAGAACGGAACTTGTTTATATGTAGGGGACTTACTAATAAATATATATGAAGAGATTTATTATGATGAAGTAGCTCACATGATGATGGGGGTTGAGAAGTCCCAGGATCTGCAGTCTGCAAGCTGGAGACCCAGGAAAGCCAGTGGTGTAATTCCAGTCTGCATCCAAAGGCCTGAGAAGGGGAGCTAAGGGTGTAAATCCAAGTCCATAGGTGGGAAAAGAATAGGTACTAGCTCAAGCAGGCAGGCGAGAAGCACCAAGGGAGATTTCCTTCTCCCTCAGCCTTATTGTTCTTTTCAGGTCCTCGGTGGATTGGATGATGCCCACCCACACTGGGGAGGGCAGTCTACGTCACTGAGTCTGCTGATTCAAGTGCCAATCTCATCCAGAAACACCCTCACTGACACACCCAGAAATCATGTTTAGCCTAGGCACTCCTTGGCCCAGTCACTCTTACACAAAGAAATAACCACCACACCACCCAAATGATTTTGTTTTGCAGCTGAACAGATTTAATTATACTTTCTAATTTTCTAAATTTCAGGTTCTTTAGGGAGAATGTTCTTGTTTTATACCTTATACCACTTTATCAAGCACCTGACTTCCCCCAGAAGGTACTCAATATGCTCATAAATGATCTTACATCAGTATCTGACAAATTTCAGTAAATTGACCTTGCATTTGGCTCCTGATCTCCATACCAGAATCATTGCTTTGAGATCTACTAATCTATGAAAACGATTCTACTGAAGAAATAAAATATTCAAACTTTAAAGTTTTCTTCATACATAGATAAACAGAAATGAAGAAACAGCTTTGAAACTGACAGAAAACCTAAACATAGCCAAAAATAACCAAGTAGCTACCTAAATACCTACTGTAATCTTAGAATCCAACCAGAGTAGAAGTTTTGCAACCACATCGGGGCAGAGCGTAAGAATGACGATAAAATTCATGGACAGCTGCCTTCTCTCTGGCACCCAGTGGGTACTGTGACACCCCACCCAGAGTCCCACTTTAGGGCCAACCATAAACCCCCCAGTTGCTGGGAATACTATATGCTGATGGACCACAGCTGAGAGCCTTGCTGCATACTGTCGCCACAGGGAGCTGCTTCACTCAAGGTTTCTCTCCCAAGGAAAAGTGACTGGCTGATGTGAGGCTACAAAGTCCCAGTCCCCTGGCCTCAATTGGAGATAATTCAGAAGGGTTATTGCAGCTCCAAGGCTCCCTGCAGGGATACCTGAGACCTCAATTGCAACCACTTTCTCAGTGCCCAGTGCTTCCTGACTCACTTCATTGTGTGTGGAACCCCTAAAGGCTCTCCCAGTGAACCTTCTGCAGGCAATTTTCCACCTCAGACTCTGTGACCAGGAATCTAATCTAATAAAGATGAAAAGGAAAAGACATTAAGAGAAGATAAATAACATGAGCTTTTTCATAGAAAAAGAAATGAAGAATGGGAAGGCACCTATTATAGAGCCCCAAAGTTTTGATTTAGAAAACAATGTGCAGGATACCCTCTAAACTATTGACTCCAATAATAGGGAAAGAGGGAATGGAAATCTTAATATTTAAAAACATAGTATTTTAAATCTGGATCCACTCCTCCTAACCACTTCTAACACCAAAACGTACTGCAAGTGAATTAAATATCTAAACAACAGTAAAACCAAAAACATTAAGTAGATAATGATACATACATAGATTGATTAAAAGATGAGAAAGCAAGAGAGAACGAGAAAGAAAGGAAGAAATAAAAAGTGAATGAGAACGAAAGAAAGAGGAAGGAAGGAAGGAAGGGAAGAAGGGGAAAGAGAAAGAGCGAGAGAAAGAAAAAGGAAAAGAAAAAGGAAGAAGGGAAAGAGGAAATCCATATGCATATATCCATTCATCTTGGTGGTTCTGCTTCTCTGACTGAATCATGAATGATACCTTATTGAATTGATTTGATCTACATTTGAAATCCTAAGCATAGGGATTTAAGACTTAAAAACTTGAAAAATTAATGACTTAATGATGAGTGAGAAAAAAGTATAGGTAGATCTCACATTTGTCTGCATATCCCTAAATGAGAAAGATGAAAATGGCAACTCCCCTGGAAATTTTATCAAGGGTATCAGAAAGAAGGAAAAGACACAGTCAATTTCATAACTTCAGATTCTACTGTCACCTTAGTTGACTCTTGACTTCTGATTTTACCTTTGTTTTTCTGTTCCAGACATTGAATGAAAGAAAAGGGAGACAACTTGGCTAGAATAAGATTGCTTGTACTGGAAGCATCTAGGACACCAGATTTTTATCTTTAAAATTTACTTTCTTTGTTATATGTTATTTATTGCTTTAAAATATATGCACATATTACATTCCTGTTTCCCCAGAGGGGTTGAAGTTACAGCTAAAAAGAGAAAAGTAATTTGCATCTTTACACGGTATATAACATAGTGAAACTATTTCCATCAGGATTACTTCTGATTCAGTTTCTTCATAAATCTATTTCCACTGAACAAAAATAATATGCTGTCGTGTATCTGGGACACACTCACACTTTCTATTTTCATATTAACAGCACAAAAACTGTCATTGTTAACTTGATATAACTGCCACCTCCAACACATGGACATGCATATTGCAGACTCACAAATTCATACCTTCTATACTTGGAATGTTCTACAAAAATCAGCAATTTCCCTCACTCATTTCAACCTGTTTTCAAACTTATAATCTGGATACAAAGTGAGGTTTTTACTCAAACAGGCACAATAAAATGTCTATATAATGGGAAGCAATGCCTTCATTCTTGTCTATATTTTCCACACTTTCTACTATGAGTAGGTATTATTCTTCTAAATGAAAACTGTGGCTTTTTTTTAAAACAAAACAATATAAAATTCTGGTCTCTAAGTTGAGGGGGAAAGTGATAATGAAAGAGAGACTTTCAACAAAGTAGTCAAATATGTTCAAAACTGAAATATCTTTAACAAAATCTCTCCTGATTAGGGACATTCCACTCTAGACAGTCATTTCTGTTTGTTAACACCTACATATCCATTTTGTGCCTTATGATTTAATATTCATGTTGTTTTATATATATATATGTATATATACATATATGTGTTAGATATACATATACTGGTGTAAGTGTATGTATATATGTTATACATATATTTCTAGCTATACATTATATACATAATATATACAGTTAGAATTCCTAACTGCATCTTTCTTTTTAACATCTTTAGTGGAGTATAACTGCTTTACAATGGTGTGCTAGTTTCTGCTTTATAACAAAGTGAATCAGCTATACATATACATACATCCCCATATCTCCTCGCTCTTTCATCTCCCTCCCTCCCACCCTCCCTATCCCACCCCTCTAGGTGGTCACAAACCACAGAGCTGATCTCCCTGTGCTATGCAGCTGCTTCCCACTAGCTACCTATTTTACATTTGGTAGTGTATATATGTCCATGCCACTCTCTCACTTCGTCCCAGCTTACCCTTCCCCCTCCCCATGTCCTCAAGTCCATTCTCTATGTCTGCATCTTTATTCCTCTCCTGTCCCTAGGTTCTTCAGAACCTTTTTTTTTTTTTAGATTCCAAATATATGTGTTAGCATACGGTATTTGTTTTTCTCTTTCTGACTTATTTCACTCTCTGTGACTCTCTGGACTCTAGGTCCATCCACCTCACTACAAATAACTCAATTTCATTTCTTTTATGGCTAAGTAGTATTCCATTGTATATATGTGCCACATCATCTTTATCCATTCATCTGTCCATGGACACTTAAGTTGCTTCCATGTCCTGGCTATTGTAAATAGAGCTGCAATGAACATTGTGGTACATGACTCCTTTTGAATTATGGCTTTCTCAGGGTATATGCCCAGTAGTAGGATTGCTGGGTTGTATGGTAGTTCTATCTTTACTAACTGTATCTTTTATTTCTTAAGTGTAGAAAGGGAAAAAAATTATTCATTTACTTTCTCTTCTTGCCATCTCCTTCAGGATTCTCCACAGTCACTACAAACACCAACCCTAAATGTCTTATTTTCTTCTCCACCTGTATTTTCAGTCTTCGAGTTAACTTCAACCCAAGACACGCAAACCAGAAACCCACAAGTCATCCTATGCTCTTCCTTTTCATATCCACTCTAATGTCAAATCTTGCAAATCCTTTCCCTTAAATTTCTCTGAACCCAGTTCCTCTTCTCCGTCCCCTTTGAAAATACTTTAATTCTGTTTCTACCAGTTTGGAGCTGATTCATTCCATGGACTCTCATAATTTGATTATTGGGGAGTCCAATTCATTGAAGTTTAAACCTGAAAGGGTATTTCTTCCAGTACCTGCCCTCAGCTGTGCTTTAGTAGAGGTCTCTCTTTTAGACCAGGTTTCTATAACTTTCTTGAATTTTAGTTACAAAGAATAGTGTCATTGTCTTTTCATTCTGAAAGCTCTAATCTCAGACTCCATGCAGTCCATCATCTCTCCGCCTTCATTGTTACACAGGACCTGTGTTTCCAACAGCTTAGAGAAAGGGTGGTGAATGTGAAGGCATCCTGTCTTCACTCACATCCTTCCTTTTAGTCACAAGCTCATCCAGTGTCCCGAGGATAGAAGAAGGAAAAGGGAAAGTCACAAACCTCTCCTTACTAAGATGGACAAGAGTACAGGCTTCTTCTTGAGTAGCTGCAACTGCTGTTTCCTATGGGCTCGCTGAGAGTGGATGGTGAGGCCCACACTGGGCAGTCATGGTCCTCTGTGAGATGCAGCCTGCCCCTCCGGCGGGCCCCAGGCAGAGTTGTGCTTACTACATCTCTCTTATGTCTTTGCTCCCTTCATGTCAGCAGTCCCATCAAGATGATGCCTCTGTCTCATCTTTATAACACAGACAACTCTTGCATGTGCTGACATATGCAGGCCCCATCATTACTCCTAACTCAGGAACTGAGAACCTGCAGGCCCATCCTAACATCTGTCCTCCTGGCAGTTCCCTACCACACCATCTTTCTTCAAATCTTTTCTTTAGACCAAGTGGCACAAGATTGTTTCAGTAAGTTCAGGGGCCGACAACACATCACAAGGGGGAATATACATCAGTCTTCCCTTCTGTGTATACCACCAATATTTACTAACAATTCTTTTGGAGTCTCCTCCCCCTTCCCTTGGATTTGGGGAAGGAAAACCTTCCCCCAAGAACACTGCACTTCTCCAAAAAGCATCAAGACTGCATCCTATCAGTTTGGGCAAGTGGAGGGTAAGAGAGGGGATGTTGGCGGTAGATGGTAAGGCCAGTTCTGAATTGGTTATGCTCTCTAATAAACCCAATTGCTGGTAGTTCTTTAAACTTATAAGATGAGGTACTTAATGCTTTGTCCTCAAATTCAGTCCATAGTCACAACTTCTGGACTCAAGGAAAGAAAAAAAAACCACACACACACACTTCATGTCCTATTGTACTCCTAATTGGTATTACTATCTACTATCTTGTTCTTGCTCCATTCATCATTTATTTCTGGGAAATTGTGGAAGAACCTAATTCCCTAAAAATCAATTTTCTGAAAGCCAAGTGACCAAATGACCAAATTTGGTCATTTGGTCATTAACTTACCAAATTTTTCAAGTTCAGTCATTTACCTAAAGCTTATTTTCAGAAACCAGTTCACCCAAAATCAACTCACTCAAGACCAGTTTGCTGAAAGCCTGTTAGCCAAAAGAAAAACTGGCTAAATTAAAGATTTCCCAAATACTTGTTTTCTGTTATCTGCTAAAAGTTTATAGCAAAGTTATTTGGAAAATTTCAAGTCTTTAAGGCTTTGTTTTGAAGTTTTAGTTTAGATTTAGTTTTAGATTTAGTTTAAGCTTATGTTTAACTGTAACCATTTCATCCAGTTGATTATGCAATAGATTTGTTAGTCCCTCAACATTGGATGTCATTTCTGTGTCTGATTCACATTTCAAACGCTGAGACTTCACAAAATATTCTTTGAGTAGAGCTTTATATAAATATCTGTGAATTCTGAGAGGTCCAAAAGACAATGGACTCTATTGTGTATGTTTTAATGAAATCCACTCAATCGTTTATAAAATACTTGACATCAAGATATGCATCATAGTTGTAATTCAAAACACAGTAACAATGTGCATTTCCAAAAGCCATAGACCAAAAGTACAGAAAAATCCAGACATTAATAAGGTTTTCCTGGCCACAGTAAAATGTTTGCTGCCAAAATAAAACTAAACAACACTAGAACTTCACAACAGTCAAATATAATTTCACAGAAATCTTCAACAACCATTAAAACCATTCTTTTCCATGGGAATGGCATAAAACTTCGTAAGTAGACATAAGAAGTAGCAGCTTTTGGTAAATTAGTGAATTTGGTAAATTGGGCATTTGATGACATCAAATCAGACATTATAATGAAGTATGCAACTAACACCAGGCCCGATGTTGATTCAAAACACTAGATTATAACCACACTGCTTGGGAAGGATGCTTCATCATCAGCCAGCGTGAGAATGACGGTTGAATATGTGCACTGAGAAAGATTTCTTTACCTGGGAACATATATCTTGGGAATATACAAATGAGAGAAATATGCTATACATAGTAAATATGTGCAAAGAATTCACAGAGAAGAATGGGTAGTCCTTGGTGGCCAGGAGAGACCTGCTGGGGGCAGAATCTTGTATGTGTGGAAGGAACAGAGTATTGGCAGCATCTAGCAGAGTTAGTGGGATCAGAATTTTCCTTGGAGGAACTCGGGGACCAGCTCCCCCAGACAGACTTCAATCAAATGGGAATAAAAGCCTTGCTAATAAAAGTAATAATATTTAAAATACTAGCTACCCTGTACCCAAAGGTAACTAAGTACCTGATGTTGTCTAGGGAAAAAAGCAACTGAGGCTGAAACTTACACTAAAGAATGTATTCTTAAAAAGCCAGAAACTTTAAAATCTGACATGCTCAGCCCCACAAAACAATCCCAGCTGACTGTGTATCCCTCTCCGTTACTTTCAACAGTCCTGACTTATATTATCTGGGAAGAGGGGTGGTAAATTCTTAACTCCGTGATAGGCATTTGGTGCCTACAAGATAAGGAAAAAAGAGACAATACAAGATGAAACGGAAAACATCACATCCCAGTAAGGACATCTTCTGTCTAAAGGGAAAGGAATGGGAACTCAAGCAAATAAAATCTCAGGGTAGATGAGCTCAAGGAGTATATTTGGTATAGCTTTTTAATATTGAGGTTATCTGGAGTCCCACTGACTTCTGCAATGATAAAATAAGATGAACATGGGATTTTCCTAAAGTGATCGGTGCCCTGTGATTCATTTTCCTGTATGCCAGCGGTGGCTGTGATGGACTGAAGTCCAGCCACAAAGCCTCTGAAGCTGGGAGATGCTGCCTGCAGGGCAGGCACTCTGCCAAGGCGCCTGGTGTGGAATCATCACAACAGCCCTGGCAGGGTCAGTATGGCTCCAGTTTACAGACAGGAAAATTGGACTTTGGAGCACTAATTAGACACATTGCTAGGAAATGACACTGACATTCCATGGTACTTTGCTAGTTTTCTGTATCAACTGCATCTTATTTGATACAGTAGAACTCAAAACAAGGAAAACAAATAGGATTTGTCTCTACACCCATCGCATATTTATCCGGGTTTTATTTATTCATTATACATTGTATACATTTATACATTATACATTCATTAATACATTTCTAGGGGGCTTCCCTGGTGGCGCAGTGGTTGAGAATCTGCCTGCTAACGCAGGGGACACGGGTTCGAGCCCTGGTCTGGGAAGATCCCACATGCCGCGGAGCAGCTAGGCCCGTGAGCCACAACTACTGAGTCTGCGCATCTGGAGCCTGTGCTCTGCAACAAGAGAGACCACAATAGTGAGAGGCCCGTGCACCGCGATGAAGAGTGGCCCACACTTGCCACAACTAGAGAAAAGCCCTCACACAGAAACGAAGACCCAACACAGCAAAAATAAATAAATTAATTAATAATAAAAAAAAAATACATTTCTAGGTAGGATGGTTTCAACTTGTATTTTACATGAAGGTCACGATCAAAACATTTTCTTACTTTTTCATTATTTGATATTTCTAGATGTTTCAAATGCTATTACATATTCTATGTATGAACTATTAGACTTTGTAAGGCATACTGTTTTAAAGAAGGAAGGAAGGAGGGAAGGAATGAAGGAGGCAGTGAGGGAGAGAGAGGGAGGGAGCTATGGATGTGGCTAGGAGTGAGAAGATCCAGCACGGACTCAGCACCACACTGAAGTTCTCAACACATTTACGCAAGATGCTAGAGTGACATCGGTTTCTTTCTCTGTTGTCTAAACCTTAGTCTCTGAAATCTCCCTTCCAGCTCTGGGTTTTCCCATGCATGCACCCTGGGGAGACATGTGATCTGCTCACTTCCATACTTGTAGGGAAATGTGCAGCTGCGTGCCAAGCCTGTGTAAAAGCTGTCCTCTAAAGAAGATCTCATGTTGGTGCTTAAAAGAAACATGCCTTAGTAAGCAGTGTTTTTTAACTCACTGTTGGGGAAATTGTTCATTTCCCCAAATCTTTTCCCCTCAGATTAATCTCATTTCTTCTAATTCTGTTCCCAGAATACAGTTGTAATACTACTGCTAACACTTTGGACATATTCTAGTTACTACTCCTCTTCTGAAGATAGTAACGTTCTTTCTTTAACAGAGTTGTGGAGGTTTAACATTGCTTTTGTTCCTTTGTAAACATGTATATTGCGAGATGCTTTTTTTAATTGAAAGTATTGACCTATATCACTCTGAAAATCACAGGCATAACTGTCAAAATTTCATAGGCAGTTAATTTTATTGATATAGCTGAAGCAATGACATGAAAAAAATAGTCAAATGTGATTAGTATAAAATTCGAAAGCGCTCGTTGTTTAAAAGTCTCATTCAAATCAAGGGGCTAAAGTTCATATACATTTTATTTGGTTTTGTTCTGCTTTATGTAAGTTATTTCATCCATTTTTAAAAGAGTCAGACAGAGATCCAGGGAGAAAAGGAGGCACTTGATTTTTTAAAAATATTTTTGTGTATGTGTCTCATATGTTGCAAAATAACATAAAATTTGGTTTTCAAAAAATAAACACATCTGTGATTAGTAATTAGTTTATCAAACGAATTAGTTTATTTAATACTAGTTACTAATTAGCTTATTTATTACTAATTAGTAATTAGTTTATCAAACATTATTTCTTCTTATTTTTTAGAAATATAATTCCTTGTCATAAAATTGATATCCTCACCCCTTCAGGCAAAGACAAATCTTTTTCCAACATGCTTCCATTTTACTACAAGGAAAATAAATCCAAGATTTTCCATTTTCTCTTTTTTCACTTTTTTGTATTCTTTTTCCTTTCAAGAAATATAATATAGTGCCTCTGTTTATGAGAGATGCCTAGTCATTTTGTCTCTTTAGTCATTGCAATCACTTTTCTGATTTTATTTACACATCAAATGGTACTCAACTATCTTCCTGATAGTATAATATTCAGGTCCCTATCCTTTCTTCAGAATCCATTTCATCAGTTTGAAATGGACACAAGGAAAGAGTTCCGGGGCTGTTTGCACACTCAGGAGCCACTTTATAACCTCCCACACACAATTAGACCCTCTCAGGAAAGCCTTGTGGTACTGGCTTCAGCCCTTGGCTTCATCTGTCCTCTACAAGGCTGAGGCTCCTGGTGGGCAGCAAATCTTAAAACAGCTCTTACCAAAAATGTCTCTGGTGACTATGATAGCCACTCAGTTTTAAAAGGCTGAAAGAAAGTAGGCAGCTTCTTGACTGAGTCAATATCCCTTGACTCTCCCTGGCTCCTCCATCCATGCCCATTCATCAGGACTCGTGGCAGACTCCCAGCAGCTGGCAGGAGGGCCATGAGTCTGTGTTTGTGTGAAGGGAAGGGAGAGAAGAGAAAGAGAGGGTGTGGCCCAGACTGGCAAGTATGAGGAAGGCCAGCTGGCAATAGCACTTGATTTTGACCTCCAGGTACCACTCTTGAAAGATTATCTGGCATGTCCTTGCTTGGGGCACTGCATATATTAACTCACTGGCTGTGAGTTAATATATGCCAAAGGGGTCTGAACGAGTTTTAGCTGGTTGTGTTGCATATGAACTCTTCAGAAGCTTCCTGAAAGGTTAGGGCTAGCTTGAACCAGTTAGACGAGATTGCCCAAGTTTTGAGTGGTCAACTCTTGATTGAACCAGGAGGACATGAGCGGGCTGGTAAAAACCGAAAGAATGTCAGCAAAATAAGTATTTTCCAGTTGAAATAAAAATGTTATTTCTACAAATTAATTAAGGATATTTTCTGTGATATTCTTTGATATTTGATAGTACTTCATGAGTTATAATTAGATGACTGGTTTTATATAATAAATTTTTTCAAATACTTGCCAGCATTTGTTATAAAACATACATTATTTGTATTGAATTTTGTTTTTTTATGGTCCTGATTCAACTTCTATCTCTTCTTTACTAAGTAACTTCTTAATTAAGAGGTGCCAAAAAATGAAGAATGAAGTTAATATGTGTACACTGTAGTCCTGAAACTTTTGTTTTGCACCACTCAACTGGCTGATTAACTTGCCTTTTTGTAAACTCTAGTATACTTCCAAGACACTATAAATAATCATGATAATATCTAATAAAAATAGATGTCATATCACAAAACCACAGTAGAGTTCAAACTTAGTTTAGCAAAATCAACAACTTGCTCACAAGACTGATGAACTGCAGTTATGTGTTTTTAACAAAAGCATTTCTAGCAACCAGATAAGCAAGTGTCTTCCTGACATAGATGGATGATAGCACATGTGCCAGAAGCCAGTGGAAAATAGGAGCTGTCATCTAGAAAATGACAGAGCCATTTCAAGTCCCTCTAGATTAGCACTCCATCTTTGGCTGAGCAAGATATACTGTTAGCTGAAGGTCTATTGCCAGCAAATCAGAAGAAGAGGGCAGAGCCCTATCCTTCTCAGATGACTAGATTCATCAGAGGCTCAGAGGCAGGGGATGCACATGATCACTTCCCAGCTTTCTGTAAGGTTTGTGGCATAAGAAACAAAGCCAATAAAAGTTCTACCATGTAGGTCAGCAAAAAATATGAATTAACCTATTCATTCTAGAGACTTACCGATGTTCAAAAACAGTGTAAGCTAGTGTAAACAGATTGTTTTTAATACCCTGCCTCATTCAAAATTGTCTTGTAGACAAGAACCTGATTATAACATCACAAGTTTTTGCTACTTATCTTTATTTAAACAATTAAGTATTTGGAAATTCATCTTCTCAGCCTTGGGTCACTAAATAAATACTGTCTAACTGACTGACCAGTATCTAGGGAGGTAATTCTGAGGTTAAAAGGAAGGTCTGGAGTACACTGAGTTTAGCAAGACAGATTGCATTTCAGTAAAGCCTTCCCCGACTTGTCCTGGAGCCCTCTGGAGACCATCTCTTTGTGATGGAGCTTAATGGCTGAGGATAATATGCTGCCCTACACGAGGTCCTCTGGCAGAGATGGAGCACTGCTGTTCCGTAATGGCCTGCACTGCATGGCACACTCTTGATAATGCTGTTCTTGTGCCTCTGGGCACAGCAAGCTTGGGCATGGGCAGACTGCTGTCTCATGGTCTGCCATTGGGGCATCTCTGATTACTGAGGATGCAACTCAGGCACCATCAGGGAGGTCAGCTCAGACCTGTGCATGATGACAGCCTCCACGTCCAAGAGTGGAAGTCTCCAAGGGGTACCAATGGACATATCAACAGTTTTGCTGCAAAACAATAACTTCCTTATACACATTTTTCTCCGTGGCTGCAGTTAGCAAAAGAGAGAAAAAAATTATTTAAAAGTGTCTGGGGGCTTCCCTGGTGGCGCACTGGTCGGGAGTCCGCCTGCCGATGCGGGGGACACGGGTTCACGCCCCGGTCCGGGAAGATCCCACATGCCGCGGAGCGGCTGGGCCCGTGAGCCATGGCCGCTGAGCCTGCGCATCCGGAGCCTGTGCTCCACAATGGGAGAGGCCACAGCAGTGAGAGGCCCGCGTACCGCAAAAAAAAAAAAAAAAAAGTGTTTGGAAGCTACGAAAAATAAAGAAAAAGAAACAAGCCATCTCCTAGGGCAGAAACGACTGCCTTTCATTCCTGGGTAATTTGCAGAGGCCTTTTAACTCTTACCTTGGAGCTACAGGGGTGACAACGTGGGTATAATTTAGGACGCTCTGGAATCTCCTTAAACCTATCAGGCCAAGACTTACTCACTGGTTGTTCTATTAATACTATGAGCCAGAGAATATCCAATTATATTGAGGAGGCTAACTTCAGAAAGAAATATTCTTCCAACTACTTATTTTGTCTATAATGACCAAGTTATTTGTCTTATGTGCAATGGATAAGGAAGAAAATTCCTATTTCTGTGGCATTATAATTTGATTTCAGTTCTGTCAAGTCGTTATCACGCAAAAGCCTCCTTTTCCCCTCCTTCCCCCAACTCTTTTCTTTTTGTCAATGACATTCCCCATGATGAGCATCCCGAAAGAGTAGCAACTGCTTCTCTTGTCAACTGGGTTTTGTCAGTTCTGAACACAGGGTCTTGCTTTGCCATTTCCAAGGTCTCTTTGAAACCCAGGATCACAGCTGGTGTTTCAATCAGGAGTTCACACCGTGAAGAAGCTGGCAGTGAATCCTCCACTGAGCCTGTGGAAGATACATCATCTCTTTCCCAGCCACAATGGAATACACCTTTCATTTTCTCACTGAAAAAGACTACATCATTCACTACTCTTTCTTCACAAAAATATTAATAACATCCCAGCCTCCTAAGGGATGGGAACATTTTGGGGTTTAAACTGAAGTGACCTTAGCTTGTCAGAATGATTTGACTTTAAGAAATGCAACAGTAAATCCTGTTTTCTATTGTGATTTGAAAATCTGGTGAAGTAATAAAATTAAGGACATCTTAACTATGTCTATCATGACAAAATGTGTCAGTAAGAATATATAAATAGAGGGATTTTTTTTTAAGAAATACGCTTATATAATGGAATTTGTATTCTTTCCCAACTTGTGGCATGGTATTTCTTTGTTTTTTATCATTTTCAGGGATAGATTACAATGGAGCCTCTTTAAGATAATGTTTAGAATGTTTAAAAACTATTTTGTTTATATATGGAGAATGAAGATGAAAGAAAACATTTAGTGGCCCTTTAAGAAGAAAAAGTATTGGCGATGCTAGGCAGATGTGATATTAGGATTTATATTTCTAGCTAAAATCAACACAGAAAATTAGCAGATAAATCTGAAAATGGAAGCAGAATATGGTCATACATAATAACTAAGAATTTGAAGTAAAATTCTCTTTCTTTGCTGCTAACTTCTTTTTTCAAATTTTGTGGTTTCACTGTAGTACATGTTTAACAATTAGTGTTCTAAGTTGTAACTTATTCAAAGAAAATAAGCCTTCTTCAAATATTAATACAGGCTGAATCTAAATATGCCAAATGAGGCAGAGAAGTGGTAGATTAGATGCCCCAAAATTACTTTGACCTCAATTATCCAGATACGATTTCAAGAATCACTTTATGGGGCTAAACAGCGTGTAATCTAGTCGCCTCCAACAAAATCACCATCTTCTAGGTAAACCAACCTTTCACATTCCACTGTCTTTCATTCTTAATCAAATCAGAGCCCAGGGTATCAAACATTCACCCAGCATCTTATGGGTGAGATCCATATTTATCCATATTTCTTGGGTAATTACTTCTGTTATTAATGTTATGTGTAGCAGAAAGTGAGTATTTTATATACCACCTTTGTGAACATAGATGTTTTTCTAATGAAAGATGCCTATTTTTTAAAGATATTCTAATTATTACCAAATACATGTTTCTGTATCACCACATCTGAAACTAGACCAAAATCAACAATTAAAAATATAATCAGAGGTGCTAGGGGAGGGGAAAATGGGAAGTTATTGTTTAATGGGCATAGAGTTTCAGTTTTATTTTATTTTTTTGCAAGTCTTGGGGAATTTATCACAATGAGCTTTTACCTGTGTGTGTGTGTGTGTGTGTATATATATATATATATATATATATATATATATATATATATATTTTTTTTTTTTTTTTACATCTTTATTGGAGTATAATTGCTTTACAATGGTGTGTTAGTTTCTGCTTTATAACAAAGTGAATCAGCTATACATATACATATATCCCCATATCTCCTCCCTCTTGCATCTCCCTCCCACCCTCCCTATCCCACCCCTCTAGGTGCTCACAGAGCCCTGAGCTGGTCTCCCTGTGCTATGCGGCTGCTTCCCACTAGCAGGTTTCAGTCTTACAAGATGAAAATGTTCTGGATTTCTGTTATACAACAATGTGAATATACTTAATGCTACTGAACCATACACTTAAAATAGTTACGATGATAACTTTTATGTTTTTTTTACCACAATTAAAAATTTTTTAAACATAATCAGGAGAAATATTCTCCTTTGGATCAAGGAAAATGGGCTAGGTGGGATTCATTATCTTCTTGCCAAAAGCCAGCTTTAAGTTACATGAAGCAGTTATAGAGAATGTTGGTAAAGCTACCACAGGGGTCAAGGAAAACAAGAAGCAAAGAGAAGATGATCAATGCCTTTGTCTCCTTGAATAATCTTGATTCCTGCAGAATAACTGAAATCACCTCTCAGAAAAACCTTTCACCATGAAAAGTGTGGCTGGGGAAACTGTGAAAAACGCTATTCCTAAATAATGCTTATTGATCCTTGACATGATCACTACTTAGACATTGACAACAAGGCCAAGTTTTTAAATGTCAGATATACAAGAGGGAAAAGAAATTCCTTGGATGAAAGTAAAGGAGAGGGGAATAAGATTTGTTGAGCTTGCACAGTGCTTTACAAGTGATATTTCATTTGATCCTGTGAGGTAGGTACTATTATCCCATATTTCTAATGGGAGAAATTGCATCTGAGAGGTTAAGGAATTTGCCCTATTTTGTCCAAATAGTACTGATATCAGTAGAAGGGTTTCACCAATTCAGAGAATCTGATACAGTCCAATCCTAATTTCTCTGTGACACCATTTTGGAAAGTCAAGAGTGAAACTGAGGGACAGAGGCATACCTAGTGTGTCCTCTCAGCTCTCATACTCTGGATGATTCCATACAGCATGTCTGTTTATGGTCCCTGGTTCCTGGGAATCGAAGGCCTCATTCTGGAATGACCATGGACCCCTCACTGTCCTGCATTAGCCATTATTTCAGTATCCATCATTACGATGACTGACCATCAATACAATAATCCTTAGACACAAAGATGTGAACATGATCACACCCCTGCCTTCAAGAAACTAGTAGGAAATGCTGACAGGTAATAAGTATGCTAAGTACCTGCCACAGTGGAGGTGTACACATGGTTCCATGCGGGAAAAAAATTAAAAAGCAAAATGGAGGAAGAAGTTAGTGGAGAAGGAATGGATGGGATATAGTATCTACAACCCAGGGCAATGAGAATGAGAAGGGTGTGCTCCATTCCCCAAGCCCAAGGCTCTGCCTAAGGTCCACCTCTGCCTTTTCTGTGCAAGATTCCTAAAGTTTTAGGGGAGTTAAGCAGTACCTAGTATGTTAATTTTGCCTTATCATTAAATGCAACTGACAAAGTGACAGATAAAGAATATTTTATATCCTATTATTGAGGACTAACTATAGTCCTTAATTAGGAACCAGATGTGTGTGTGGAAGTGGGAGGAAGGGAAAGTAAGAAGGGGATTGTGAAATAAGACTCTATTATTTGTGAAAATCAAAATTTCTTTAAGAATCTTGAGTGGGCATAAACTGACAGTGTTACCTCTCCCCATACATATAGTAAATGCATAGCATGCTAGACAATTAAAACTTCATCTTTCATCTTCTTTCATGAATTGGAAATTCATCTTCCAATTCTGTATGATTTTATATATAACATCATATATTATACCTTATATATTACATAATTTTTCTACCAATTTAATTAGGTCACCCAAAAGGATTACCCGTAACACGCCAAACACACGATTTGTTGGCTATACTTGGGAAAGCAGTTTTTAAACTCCTGGTATTGCCTTGGACTTTCTTTGGATTTCTTGGATTTGATGTTCAGAATCCATTACGATAGGAACACTGAAGGGGGGCATGTTGAATGTGGAATATCGTTCTAGAGAGCTAGGCTAAAGCAAACTCCATAAGGTATTTTAGCGGAGGTTGCAGGAAAACAACAACAAGGAGAAAGCTGGTGAGATTCACAAACTATAATTACCTCCATTAAATGCCTTTAACTGAATTTCTTACACGCTGTTTAAAGAATGGGGACCTTTATGAGAAAATGTTGCACAGCCCTTTTTTGGTCATTGTTTTTGAGTGTTAAACATAAACTACATTTACAGGTCCCATGGCTCTCAAATTTATTTGCTCACAACACAGTTTCCTCAGCATTGTTTGTTATCCAGGAAATTTCACAGCTTTAGAGGACCCAGACTTCAAAGTCAAGGAAGTAGATTTGGGGCATGGGAGCCTGGGGACACCAAGGGAGACTGTTCGTCAGCATTAGAAAATTTTTCTTTCTTTCTTTCTCTCCCTCTCTCTCTCTCTTTCTTTCTTTCTTTTTATGCTACAGTTTGCAAATCAGAATCAGATATCTGCCCATAATTTTGAAAGCCCACATATTCATTTTCAAAGATGTCTAGATACTAGTTTATCATTTCATAAAACGTTTAGCCTACCAGACAAAACACTGTTTTATCAGTTGTTGATGGAAGAAGCCTTCCTCTGCTAAACATTGTGCAGTACCAGCAGCGTGACCCCCGGGGTCATGGGATAACAATGGTGTGCTCACGTTGACAGGGGCCTTTTTTTTTGCAAGTGGCACCTGCTGTGAGGCTCTCCGTATAAATACTGAATGCCTGCAACAAATCACAGATGTTTTATGCACTAGAAAAACCGACAGGAAGTAATCACTAAAAAAAAGACAGAAACAGTGTGGAATAGGTAGGAGCAGGGGGAGAAAAAAGACTCCTTTACCTTTGAGGGGATGTTTGGGGGAATAGATTTAAAATGCAGAATGTAAGTAGCCTTGCTGTGTGGCTCAGTTTGACCCAGGCTTTAACTCAGCCCAGCTGAGAAGGTACAGGCCTTGTAAGGAAGATGGGGCTTCCTTTACATAAGCTGAGTGGGAAAACACACTTGAAAATTCCTTTGCATTGTATTTGGTGGGTTGGAGTTCTTAACTTTTTCAGTTGTTCTCTTTATTTTGTGGCATCTAAGTGTTTCATAGAACAAGTACCCTGTATTTTTTTTAATATGAAAAGAAATGGTTTCATTTTGGTGCCAACCTTTCTTATTATCCAGGGACCATTCCCTTTACACTTCCCTGGGGACTGCCCCCACCACCTCAATTAGGTTCTTTCTCCTGTCCTGAGCATTGACAATTGGGCCTCAGAAAAAGAACTTCATGCCTGAGTTTATCTTGTTTCCATATCAGCTTATTTTCAGTGTATTTCAAGGCCATATAATAACATTATTTTATAGACTTCTAAGTAAGTGGTAACAAAGAAAATATTTGTCTCTTCTCCATTTCCCCAACAATTTCTGGACCTCATTTCAAAGAGATGCATGTCGTCTGAATGGTAATGTGCTTTTCTTTCTTCCAGAGAAACCAAAGCATGCTGTTTGTTTTCACAGGAGTATTTATACTTAACACGTTTACATTTTAAGTCACATTTGCTTGACTTCTTAAACGACTTCTCTATTTTTTAGGTTCTCATCACATTAAAAATCTACCCCTAATGAATTCTTTGGAGCCCTATTTTTTTTTCATTTTTATTTTAATATTTGACAGTTTCTTTGTAGAAAGGAAAGAACATTTGAAATAATATTGGATATTTTGCCAAGTCTGTCAAATGAGCACTTTCACTTTCTCAGCTCCGTCTCATTAAAATTGTATTCTAATTCTGTCTTAACTCGGTCTCTGTGCTTCATAAGTCATTGCCTGCTCATTACTTGTGGTGTGGGAGATGAAATGTATTCAAACCCAATAGCCGAGATCAAGCATTGAAAGGTAGGCAGCTGGGAGAAATGAAATTAGCCTATTTTAGTGCTTTTCCGGCTGGATTTTTGCATCACCACCTGTTATGCCACGTGTCAGTTTGCATTTGTGACACTATCTATGTTTGGTTTATAGATTTCTGTTAATACGATATTCTTAGAAATATAGAGAATCTCCCCCCTTTTGCTTTTGTCTTAGAATTGGAATGTCCCTAAGTATCTGGGTTGATAAAGAGGAAAACATGATTTTCTATAGTTTTGTATAATTATAAAATCATTAAAATTGCCCCCAAAGATTAATTGTTTCATTGTGTTACAATTCATAATTGTGTGTCTTACAGAGAAGAACACTAGTGACAGAGTAAATGTTATACCCTCAGAATGGTTTGAGGGGAAATGGCTTTAGAATGCAATGTGACTTACAAGCAATTTCACATGGAATCCGGAAGAGAGCTGTGCTTTCTAACCTAACCACTCCACCTTGAGCTTTAAATGTCACAAGAATACACTGTGGAATTCCTAATTTTGAATATAGAGGAGTTTTTGAAGAAAATTGACTAAAAGCATTGTACTTTGCCATTATCAAATTGAGTTGTTAAGGAATTATATGGTCTAATTACTAAACTTGGTATTTTTGACTACTTTGATTATGAACAGATATTGTCATTACCTATCTAATTAAATTGACTGCAATAACAAGCAGTAATTTAGAAATATGTTCTAAATTAGTTTCTATATGAAAGCAAAGTCTTTGTTGATCTGTGTATGTGATTAATGTCAAGTGTCATGAATTAGCTGAGGGATTTCTGTGTAGAAATACATGCATTTATATAAAAGAAAGATTCATCTATTGAAAATAAAAGATGGAGCTTGATCGGTGCCTAAATATAAGTACCAATGCAATTTTTTCTAATTACTCAAAGAAAATATAGGAAGAACAACACATTTCCTAGAAATGTGATGGTTAGGTTTAAGTTAGGTTTAACTATCTATGCATACAGTACATGTGTACAGTGTGTGTACCCAACCTAGAAACTTTGCAAATAATACATGCAGATTTAAATTTAAATAGAGCCCGTCAAAGCATTATGTAAGATATGTGAACAAATCTGTCAAATCCATTGTAGTACAAAGTTACAAAATATTTTATGTGACTAATAAATTGTGCAGATAAGCAGTGGACCATAGTCATAAACAAATTAACCTTTGATGTACTTATTTTCTGGTAACGGTAGCTGGATTGGAAAGGTGACCCTCTTGAGAGCATTTAGCATGGTGCCTTTTTATTTGCTTTTTATTTCTTTCCCAGTGTGATACTTGGTTCATGATCTTGGTCATGCTTATACCTATTAACACTTTGTAAACCATCTAACAGAGGAGAAGGTAGAGCTACAACCTAGGACTAAACTGGGAATTAATAGATCACACAAGCCTAAACCCTGGCATGATTTAAGAGATTCTGTCCAAAAGATTACGTAATAAACTATGCTGTGTGCATATATGCATATTATGTAAGTAAATCTCAAACACCCAAACTGACGTGGCCTTAAACAATTAACTATTATAAAATTTATTCCTGAATACTCATTTATGGGATAAAGAGCAATTCTATGCTATAACTAATTTACCCAGATCCATTCACACCCTATACTTCTACCCCTGCTTCTCCCCATCTTTTCCACTCCAGGCCCTTGGACTAAGCACTTACCTTAATCCTTGGTTTGTATGGCCTCTACCAGGCAAGTAAAACTTCTAATAGTAATGTGGAAACCGATTCGTTATTCAAATAGAATATTTTTTAACACCAAGCTTGGCTCTGTATAACCCTTGAATTTGTAACTTAAGCCTCACAATTCTACAGACTAAAGGGCTCTGTCAAGAAATATACTGAGAAAATGGACCATATGTTCCTGCAAAAGACTGTTTTAGCAAAACACTCTTCCCTTTTTTCAGGCTATAAGAATCTGGTTGCCAATTATACTTAAGTTATTTTATTTGGCCCCTTGATTCTTTGATTAACTGGAAGTTTTCATAGAAATAACAGCTGCACCAGCAGCACGTTTTCAAAGCAACAAGGAAAGAATCTGTTGCCACTCCAGAGTCCCATGTTAGCCAGTTCCTTCTCACCAAAGGGGAACAAAAAATACCTACAGCCAAAATGAATTAAAAGGCAAAGGGCCTTTATGGATCTATTGTCAGTTTAATGCCCTGCGTTGGCCACCAGTCTATGGGGTTGTGCTACTTCCTTGGTACTATTGGCTATATCTGTCCTTCATGGTTGTTGGTGGTGGGTAACTTTATTTAGCACCAGTGGCTGCTCTGGTCAGTGTCAAGGAGTTTTGGCCTAATCTCCTCTGTCTTGAATATTCTTAAATATTCTGGGTTCTTAATATTTCCCCAGTAGTTGGATGCCTTCTCATGAATTCCAGCCACATTAAGGCATTTGTGATGTCAGATCTCAGAGAGTGAAATCCTTTAAAAAGTGGGAGACCTCCTTGGATGGTGTCCACATTATTCTTACAAATAGGTTCACCCACAACCCCTCCCATTAGCTTTCGTGCATAATACATAAAACAGTATCTATCTGCTTTTCATCACTCAGGTGACCTTCAAAATTGTCTGCCCTACAAAATATTTTCTTTGCGCATTTTTGTTTTATACAGGCTTGTCTTGTTTTATTGAACTTCGCTTTATTGCACTTCACAACTATTGTGTTTTTTACAAATTAAAGGTTGTTGACAACCCTGTGTCAAGCAAGTCCACCAGCATCCTTTTTCCAACAGCATTTGCTCACTTCATGTCTCTCTGACATTTAGTAATTCTCACAGGATTTCAAACTTTTTCATTATTATTATATTTGTTGTGGTGATTTGCGATCAGTGATCTTTGATGTTACTATTACAAAAAGATTATGACTCACTGAAATCTCAAATGATGGTTAGCATTTATAACAATAAAGTGTTTTTTAATTAAGGTATTTACTTTTTTTTTTAAGACAATGCTACTGCACACTTAATAGACTACAACAGAGTATAAACATAACTATTATATGCACTGGGAAACCAAAAAAATTGCGTGACTTGCTTTATTACATTAGCTTTATTGTGGTGGTCTGGAACCAAACCCACAATATCTCCAAGGTATGCCTGTATTTGACTTTCATGAGATGCGATTCTATATTTCTTTGACTTGTTCCAGTAGCTGAATTATCTAAGTGCTCCTAAATATAAAGATTTTCTTTGAGAGTCCTGTTTCAGCATCAGACCTACTGGCCTCTGCCTATGAAAACTAAAATGACTCTTAAAAAAGTAACCGGTTCTTAATTAACAAATGAATGTTCTCTTCTAAGGCAATATCTTCCTTCAGTTTTCTACCATTTAACACCCAGTGTCCTCCCATATGTTTACTCATCTTGGCCTTTCAATCTATTTCTTCCATGTCTCCTTTACCAGCATGCATTTTATGTCCCAGATAATAGTGCACTTAGTCATAACAGATGAGCAAACAAACTCAGGGACATTAAGTGGCCAGCTCTAAAATGATTACATCAAAGATATGCAAAAAAGAAAAACAAAGTCATATAAGTTATATTTCCAAATTGTTAAGGGACAAATTTCAAAAGGAGGTAAAATTATGACTCTCATATAAATATAAAATGAACACATGTCTAAGATGTGTTTTAATTCATAAATTGAAGGAGGAAACTGGCAAGATGTTACAACTGGTTCAAAGGAGAATCCAAAAGACAGACACATAAATAAATTAGGAATATTGAAATGAATTTGCAAATGTATGCAAAAGTGGCTTCTTCTAAAATAGGAGAGCCAAGTTGAAACTCCACAAAACAGAATTGATTTGCTTGTCTGTAGATAAGAATTGTTTGCATGACTATCAGTTTTCTACAAGTTATTTTCTACTTTACAAAGTTGTAGAAAGTTGCATAATGTATACAGGACCAAGTAACCCCTGGAGCCTCCAACATTCCATAGAAAAGAAAACCAGTAATTTATTTTGCATATTGTAAAGTTTTACATTGTTCTTTACGGGTTTGTTGAATCTTCTTGATTCAACAAATGAATGAATGAATACACTTGATTAGACTTCTGATGGTACTTAGGATTAATTATTCATTCAACAAATATTATTTCATACCTATTGTACCTATATTTCTATGTTTTGGGTGCTGAAGATAATGCAGTTAACAAAAAAGAAACACTTCTGTCTTATAATCTAATGGAGAAAGAAATAAAATGAGTAAGTAAACAAGCAAATTATTAGTATATATGTCAGATGATGTTTCATACCATTGATGCCGAAAACAGCCTCTGCACCAGTGCCGAATGGCATCTCAGAGACAGAGTTTTGGGTGAAGTAGAAAAGATTAGCTTTATTGCTTTGCCAGGAAAAGGGGGACACATCGGGCTCATGCCTCTCAAAGCTGTGTGTCCCAACCCAGGTGGATTTGGTGAGGAGTTTTATAGCAATGGTTCAAGGGTGGGGTTGCTGATAAGGATCAGGGTGTGTACAGGGCCTGTACTCCTTTAATCTGGCCTCAGGTGGTCTCCTGAAAAATTTCTGTGATTCCTTTTATCTGGCCTTAGGTGGTCTCCTGATGAGCTTCTCATGGTTATCAAACTGTGACTGTCTCTGGAATGAAGAATGCTAACATCTTCCATTTGTTAGGGGGTTTTAGTTCTGTAAAAGAGCTCAAAGAAATTATGCGTGTCCTTTGAGGTGGAACAAGGACCTGCCCCAAGGCTGCACTATTGTTTCTTGACTATTCCTCCCTTGTCTCTGCATCCCCTCCCTTCCCTGATTTGCAGCTGTTCCCATCTGCCCTTTTCCTTGTTTAGCCTAAGATGGTATAAAAGCCCAAGCTCTAACCACCCCTTTGAGTTACTCAGCACTGAGCACGCCCATGTGTGCATGTGTGATGCACATGTTAATAAACTTGTTTGTTTTTCCTCTTATTAATCTGTCTTTGGCCAGTCTGATTTATAGGGCCCCAGCAGGAGAACCTAAGATGGGTAAAGGAAGAGATTTTTCTTTCCTTACAAAGGTTTTGAGCTTAGGAGTGGAATGATGCAATATAGATTTGGTATTGGCTGCTGTGTGAGATGGGGCCAGGATTTATTGGAGATCAATCAGGAAAGCTCTGGCAGTCTACTGAAGGATTATGACGGCTTGGAGTGGAGTAGTAGTTGTGGAAACAGGAAGAGTGCTCTTTTTTGCTGAATATTTTGCAAGTGAGACCACCAGAGAATTTCTGCTCAACCCAGCAAGAATAGGAAATAACTTTGCAAAACTCACACAGTCCATTTTTCACTCTTGAAAAACTTTTCCTAATTCAAAGACACAAGATTGTCAAAACACAAAAATATTCCCAGAAAATTATTTTTATCTTGTCCTGTGATGTGTATGGAAAGACAACCTGCTGTTTGTTCCTTTCTGTCACTGAGCCTGTAATGGGTGTTTGTTTGCAAACTAGAGAAATTTACTTTGACTGAGTGAAGCAGGAAAGGGGAAAATTGAAAGAATACCATTAGCTAAAGGAAGAGTTAGACCCAGGTCTTTTAAGCTGACTGGGAAAAAAAAGTTTCGTAGATTTTTTGGTGGGAGATAAACATGAGAATAAGTGTTTTTTTAGCACATAAATCATGAAAAATGAAGAAAAATAACTAAATGAATATAAAACATTAAAATAAGAAGTATACATATACAGTTATGTATCAAATGGGAATTATGCTTATGCCAGGAGTGATACATTTTTTAAAAATAACTGTGATCAGCATGCAATTAGAGAAAATGTGGGCTCTGTGCCTCTGGTTTAAAAGAGAATTTTCTCTTTATTATTCTGGGGGAATCTAGTGGGATCGTTTCAGCCATTCATCAGATTTCTCTGGGGAATTTTTGTTAACATTTTTTTTAAAAAACAAAAATTTCCAGAGCACAGTGCAAAATGTTCTGATTCAATACATTTGAGCTGATACCTAGAAATCTATACTTTACAACCTTATAAGGATTTTGACACTCAGCCAGTATGGGGACCCATGAGTTAAGGCACAGCCTCCACCTGAAAATATGTTTTATTCACCTGCTCAAAAAGAGAATATGAAAATAAAGGTTTGTTTGCTTATTGGGAGCTACTCATTTTATTGAGTCACAGAGCGATGGTGCACAAATATTATCTTGTCAAACAGAAAACAAACAGATGAGGCAACTACAGCCTAAAAAGTACCCAGTAACCGCAAAATGTCTGCCTTGCCCCGGACACTGCTTAAAAAGTGTATTTAAAATTTTTTTCACAAGGTGTTTTCCTTAATATTTATTTATATTTATTTAATTTCTATCTATTTTCAGAAAGTAATCAAAGTGGCATTTAACAATTATATATACAACAAAATAGTAAAGAAAAAAAAAGTAGAAGAAAGGAAGGAAAGAAGAAAGGAAGGAAGACCAAGGTAAGGAAAATATAAATATGACAATGACTATTCATCAACTTTGCAATGATAAAGTTTAGATTGGCTTCTGCACTCCATCACACTCAGGGCAAAAAGAGAAAACTAAACTACAAGCTTCACAAAAGGTAAGTAGCATGATTTCTTTCTTATTATTTATTTTCCTCCTTGTATGAAGCCATGAATTGCTCAGTCACTCATCAATGGCTGTAAGTCATAGCACTGTTGCAGGAAGGGGGCCCAAGAGTGGGTTCTTGTTTAACACTCAGAAATGAATTGTCCAAGGAGACACACGTGCTGACAAAGCAAGAGACTTTATTAGGAAGGGGTGCCTGGGGTAAAAGCAGTAAGATAAAGGAACCCAGGAGAACTGCTCTGCCACATGGCTTGCAGTCTCACGTTTCATGGTAATGGGGTTAGTTTCCGGGTTGCCTCTAGCCAGTCATCTTGCTTGGCCCATACTGGGTCTGACTCAGGGTCCTTCCTGGTGGCGTGTGCATCTCTCAGCCAAGATGGATTCCAGCGTGAGGGCTTCTGAGAGGTTGGCAGGATATATCGTCTCCTCCTTCCTCCTATTGGCCCCTCCCGAATTATTCGGGGTTAGTTTTACAAGACAGACTATGGGCTCGTGTCTCTTCGCTCCTTTCAGCCCCTCCCGAATTCTCCCGGGTAGTTTTCTTTATTGGGACCTCCTGTTGTGAGACAGCTCATACAAGCGGTTATCATCGTGCCTGGCCAAGGCAGTCAGCTTTGGTCAATGGTTCCCTAACAGCACTGGAGCCAACACCACATTCAACTTTCATTCCATAATGCTAAGGCCCTACACGTTTCACAAGGAAATTTAGAAGTCACCTAAGACTATGTAGAAACAAAGTGACCTACAGCCATGAGTATGTGAAATCACATTGGTAAGGCATTCTCTCAAATTTGAACAAAAAGCGTTCCTAAAATGAATTTGTGTTTGTCCTGGTTCTTAATTTTCAGATCTAATAGCCAAGCTGAAATACTCTGAGTTTCCATTTATCTGAACCACTATTGTTCAGGCTTCTTTCTACTTTTTCTCACAGGACACTATTAGAATTCATCAGTTCTTTCAGTGTCTCTGGCTTCATCTTTCCCATTTTTAAAAGTATTTTACTTAGAACAATGATGGGAAATAAAAGGAAAAGAAACAATTCAGTCCTAGGCTCCTAAAAATTATTGAGCTACCAGTGTCCCTCATTTGTTGTGGTTGTGGTTCCTGCTGTTGTTATGACTGTCCTGTCTTTTGTGTACCTTGAATTGTTCTTGCTTTTAAAAACATTTATCCAGTGTTTCACATACTTCCCATGACTCCCCGCTAATAAAGCTTCAGTGTAATTAATGTATTTATATGAACACTGCTGAATTCAACTTGCATTATTTAGACAAACAAAGGAAAATCTTGGCATTTCCGAGTCACAGTTGTGTAATCAGATGACATAGTGTCAGTTGGTTTAAGAATACTTTTACGCCCAGTAAAAAAAAAAAACAGAAAAAAAAAAGTAAAATTGATGTTTTCTTTCTATTATATGGTATCTTTCAGTGAAATTTATTTTACCAGATTATACTTCAGTTTGACTGAATTTTTTTAAACTAAGCAGTTTAAAAAGTCATACTGAACTATATTTCGTCATTTAATTAACTTGGGGAAAAGGACCATATCTGGACAGGGAGAAAGGCAACTCATCACCATCCAAATAGGCCTAGACACAGCCTTTATTTTTATTTTATTTCTTTTTTGCCTTTAAGTAAAGTCTTGCCCCTTGACACATCCTTATTATGGAAATAAATGTAACGTTGAATAAGTTAATGTCATTCTTTTGGAATTATGACAAGGAGGGGAAGAATTAGAGCATGCTGGGAATGTTGGTATGAATTGATTTACAAAAGAAGTTGCCACATTTGTTTTTATTGTGGTTAAAGCTCTAGTTTGGGAAAAGACAAAGGGCAAGGAATTGGGGAGTTTATGGATGAATGTGGATCTAATGAAGAGAGTCCATTGGTTCCCCAAGCTGGGGTAAGATTCCCACAGTCCTGAACAAACAGTTCTCAGCCTCTAATTTCTAAGCCTTTGTTTCCCCACTTTGGAATTCTGACTACAGGCCTGTTACCAAGCCAACTGAGTTCACTACAAAGATCCAGTGAAGCTCTTTTTATCACAAAGATCAAGACGACAATTGTGTGCCTACAAGAAAAGAACAACTAAAGCCATCCAACAAGCATTAAAAGAACAATTCTAGAGATAGTTGCCTTTGAACTCCAATAATGGGCAACATTCAGTCCCGGGATTTGAAATCCCGAGTTAAAAGAATTCATTACCAGTTGCCTTTCCTTGTAATTATAAGAGCTGCTGGCAGCAAGTATTTTCAGCAGCATTAATTTTGTCAAATGTGATATTTTGCAGTCATGTTGAATAGCATACAATGGCCATATTATAAACCTACTTTATAGACTTTGTTTTGTTTATTATGGAGTTCATTTATGAAATAGAGGGAATCTAAATTTCGCCTTGGCTTTACCCCCAAACCACAGAAAATGGAGTATTGTTTTATAAAAGCTTGTTCTGAAATATCACTTCCCGAATGTAAAGTATGCTGTTTGTACAGATACATTCCATTGACATGCACAATGCCCAGCTGAGAAAATAAAAAAGGACAGTCAGTCTGGACATTCCCCTCTCTTTTAGCTGTGACCTGTGAACAATTTCAGTTCCATGTGGAAAAAAAAATAAGAATTTCCATCTTTGTGTAAACACTTCTTTTTCTGATGGTATGGGAGCATTTTAAACTAAATCTGAGCAGGCATCAGAAATTCAGAATAAGTATTCTATTTGAAAAACTTTGATCACTATTATTTGTGTGGGCCCTATATTTAAACCTTAGAAATAGCTTCTGGGATTTAGTCATTCCTTATCATGAAATTCATGACAAGCTATTTATTTGCTTTTATGCATTTGTTTTTATGTGAATGTTCACTCTATTTAAAAAATTTTTTTTTTCCTGCATAAGAAAGACTAAAGAACCAGTTACACTGGTACTTCATTTTAGGGAGGATTTAGTGAGTTTTACATTTGACAAAAATCTAACAGTACCACCCCAGACCAGAGCAGCTTGGTTTTTTTTGTCCAATGTGAACAACATGCTGCTTCCAGAAAACTTGTCAAAAACACTTATCTTGCTAAAAAAGGAAAGGACAAAGAAATGTTCACTTATAGAAAGAGTGTTCTCGTGTTTTGTTTTTAACTTAGATTTTAACAATCTTTTTTTTTTTATTATTTGACCATATAAAATTTAATTGTTTTCCTGATTGGCAAAACACAACACAAAACAAAAATCCCACCACAAAGTGAAAGGTAGATGACAAAATGGAAAAATATTTATTACATGTGTAATGATTTTTTTCTAATTTTTATTGAGGTACAGTTAATTTACAATGTTAGGCTAGTTTCAAGTGTATAGCAAAGTGATTCAGTTCTTTTTCAGATTCTTTTCCATTTTAGGTTATTATAAGATATTGAGTATAGTTTCCTGTGCTATACAGTATGTCCTTGTTGTTTATCTATTTCATATATAGTGGTGTGTATCTGTTAATCCCAAACTCCTAATTTATTTCTCCACCCCTGGCCCCCCCACTCTTTGGTAACCATAAGTTTGTTTTCTATGTCTGTGAATCTATTTCTGTTTTGTAAATTTGTTCACTTCTATCATTTTTTTTAGATTCTACAAATAAGTGATATCATATGATATTTATCTTTCTCTTTCTGACTTACTTCACTTAATATGATAATCTCTAGGGCCATCCATGTTGCTGCAAATGGAATTATTTCATTCTTTTTTATGGCTGAGTAATATTCCAGTGTGTGTGTGTACACACACACACATATATATATATATCCCATCTTCTTTATCCATTCATCTTTTGATGGACATTTAATTAATGATCTATTACTGATGTATATTGTATATTCACATTTAAGTTCCAATTCTATGCCAGCAAATTTTATGCCAGAATCAATATGAAGACCCACTTTGGGGTATGTATATTAATTTCTTGCATGAAAAACTGTAAATTTGGAAAGGAATTTCTCTTTATTTGTAAATAATCAGCTTTAGTACTTTGCCTACAGATTTCAGATTGTCATGAAAAAAGTTTACTTTTTTTTTTTTAGGTCTACATTCGAATACTATTTGATTGTAAATAACAGAAATGCATTCATTATCAGCTAACACAGGCAATTCTTAACTAAAAATAGACTGGTAGACTGTGCTGTACAGCAGAGATTGGCACAACATTGTAAATCAATTATACTTCAATTTTTTAAAAAGTAGGTTGGTAAATTATGTTCTTAGAGAAAAAATTCTGTAAATCAAATGATTTTTTCATAAGGATTATTTAATGTTATATTCCCAAAAAGACCCTGATGACAAACTTTTTAGGAAAAAGGGAGGGGCCATAAATTTCACATTTCTTAATGATTAACAGTTTGTTTATATCCTGCATAATATAATCAGGTTCATAGAACAAGCAATCCCATATATGTTATTACAGAGATCTTGGGGGCTCCCCTGGTGACGCAGTGGTTGAGAGTCCGCCTGCCGATGCAGGGGACACGGGTTCGTGCCCCGGTCCGGGAAGATCCCACATGCTGCGCAGCTGCTGGGCCCGTGAGCCATGGCCGCTAGGCCTGTGCATCCAGAGCCTGTGCTGCGCAACAGGAGAAGCCACAACAGTGAGAGGCCCGCGTACCGAAAAAAAAAAAAGAGAGAGATCTTAGAACAGGAATTGCATCTGAGTCAGTCAAATGTCCAGGCAAGTGGATAGGAGAGAGAAGGAGGAAGGAATGATTTTATATACCGAGGAACAAGATGGAAGGCTGACTGAGAAATATAATTTGTGATCTGCTTGCTTTTAGCTCCCAGAACTGTGATCTGAGGCGAAAACAAGACAGCTCTATTCACAGGTCCCCCAGGCTCTGTGTCAGACCAGCTCACAAACTCAAGCTAGTAGATAAGCAACTAGGAAGAAGCAGGGATGGAAGATCTAAGTGCTGGTCCCTGCTTTTCGTGTTTTAAATATACTATGTCCACTCTTCACAAGACCCTGCATGGCAAATATAATTAGCTTCATTTTACAGGTTGAAAAACTTATGAGTAAAAAGATTTAAATAATCTTCCCACCATCATATACCTAGGGAGTGGCTGAGCTTTGATCCATACCAACCTTTGTCTGAATCCAGGTAGTTATTTTAGCCATGCTGTTAAAGATTATTAGTTATAAGTGGGTTGTTATCTATACGTGGAAAAGTTCAGCAGGTCTCTGGTCAATTGATAGAATGGAAAATTCTTGAGATTCTGAAGAATCAGGGAAGGATTGTATCTTATTTATCTCTGTATCATTCATGGAGACTAGCATAGGAGATGTTCAAGTAATAATAATTAAATGGATCATACATACTTTGGAATTTTTTTTCAGGTTGTTGGAAATGACATTAAAACAGTACTTTGTGTAAATTTAAGATGCACATTTAAATTTTTTGATTATGCTAGAGATTGTATAATGATGTAACACAGAAACCATTAGCTGTTTTATTCATTCACTGTTCCCTAATTTATTACTTTATTAAGAGAAAAATAAATCCATGTGTCAGCAATTGCACTCTTAAAATGGCTTTGACCTTGGTGCATCTCTGAATCTCAATTTAGAAGTAAAATTTTAAGATTTTAGACAACATCTGGCGGGGAAAAGATCTCATCATATGTCTAATCATTTAAAACCCAAATATCAGCATAAGGAATCTGTAAATGAGACATCAAAGTCAGTGGATATGCTAATGAATGTCTCATATCCTTGCCAAAATAAAACAAAATCTAATAATAAGAAAATCATATGCAATACACTACTATTTACAAAGCATTTTCCTAAGTTTTTCAAGCTGAGGTACTTGTTCTTCATAGCAGAAATCAAAGATAAACATGGATAATGACAGATTGGGTAAAATATTTTTATATTAAATCAAACATCTATTTTAGACAAAAAAGACAAAATATGTATTCATTTCTAAGACATGAAGAGAACTCAATAAAGTTTTTCTCTAATATGTACTTGTGGGTTTTCCGAATATTTCCCCTGCCTACCATGAAAGATAGTGATGAAAATATTTGAGAAAAACTATAGTATCGCCTTGTCTTCAGGAGAGCCCTGTGATGTATTTGCAATCACGCCCAATTTACTGGTAAAGAAGCACTGAGAACTTAGCTTGCTCAGTTGGGAAAAGGAACTGTTTCAAAGAACATTCCCATTTCCAGGACTCCCTCTTATCTCTTGTAAACTCACCTATTCACAGCATGTTATTAACATCCTATGTCAGATTTAGTAGTGCTCTGGAAAAAATGCATGTAAATATGGATTGCTGTTTATCAATTATATAAAATAGGTATTTATTTATATTCACCCTCAACCTACATTCTATTAACCAACTCTGCTACTAATCAACATTCTTCCTTCTCTAAATAAAATATGACACTTTCTGTAAAGTATGATGAAAATCTACAGCAGCAGTTCTCAAAGATTGATCCCTTGACCAGCAACATAAGCATCACCTGGAAATTTGTTAGAAATATCAGTTATCAGATCCTACCGCATATCTACTGAATCCAAAACTCTTCAGATGGGGCTCAGCAGTCTGTGTTTTGACAAGCCCACCAAGTGATTCAGATGCCAACATTTGAGAATCACTCATCTGGAGTGATTCTACTTACACATTGCTTCTCAATTGACTATAAACTCTTACTTCACTTGAAAGAAGCAAAAACTGGAAACTGTAGACCATACACTGTGAGTACGTGCAAGAAAAAAAATACAGATTTTCCCAATAGTGGAAACATCCTTATCCCTTCATAAAAAGATTGCTAGATAGATGTCTAAAGCATGTATGTTTCATTTTTCATGTATTCCTACCTTGGCAACTTTTTTTTTGAAGTATAATTTATTTGTAATATTATATTAGTTTCAGGTGTACAGCAAAGTGATATATATATATATATATATATATATCCTTTTTCAGGTTATTTTCCATTATAAGTTATTACAAGATATTGAATATAGTTCCCTGTGCTATACCATAAATTCTTGTAATTTATTTTATGTATGGTAGTGTGTATCTGTTAATCCCAAACTCCTAATTTATCCCTCCCACCTTTCCCTTTGGTAACCATAAGTTTGTTTCCTATATATGTGAGTCTGTTTCTATTTTATAAATAAGTTCATTTATATCATTCTTTTAATATTTTACATATAAGTGATATCATGTGATATTTGTCTTTCTGTCTTAGTATGATAATCTCTAGATACATCCATGTTGCTGCAAATGGCAAATTTTCATTCTTTTTTATGGCTGAGTAGTATTCCATTGTGTGTGTGTGTGTGTGTGTGTGTGTGTGTGTGTGTGTGTGTGTGTGTGTATAAACCACATCTTCTTTATCCAATCATCTGTTGATGGACACTTAGGTTTCTTCTATGTCTTGCCTATTATAAATAGTGCTGCTATAAACATTGGTATGCATATATCTTTTCAAATTAGAGTTTTCATCTTTTCCAGATATATGACCAGGAGTGGGATTGCCAGATCATATGGTAACTCTATTTTTAGTTTTTTAAGGAAACTCCATACTGTTTTTCATAGTGGCTGCACCAATTTACATTCCCACCAACAATGTAGGAGGGTTTCCTTTTCTCCACACCCATTCCAACATTTATTATTTGTAGACTTTTTGAGGATGGCCATTTTGATTGGTGCGAGGTGATACCTCATTGTAGTTTTGGTTTGCAGTTCACTAATAATTAGCAATGTTGAGTACCTTTTCATGTATCTTTTAGCCATCTGTATGTCTTCTTTGGAGAAATGTCTATTTAGGTCTTCTGCCCATTTTTTCATTGGGTTGTTTGGGTTTTTTTGATATTGAGTCATATGAGCTGTCTGTATATTTTGGAAATTAAGCCCAATCTGTCATGACTATTTGTTTGCAAATATTTTCTCCCAATATATAGGTTGTCTTTTGGTTTTGTTTATGGTTTCCTTTGCTGTGCACAACTTCTCAGTTTGATTAGGTCCCATTTGTTTATTTTTGCTTTTATTTCTATTGCCTTGGGAGACAGATCTAAGAAAATATTGCTAAGATTTATGTCAGTGAATGTTTTGCCTATGTTCTCTCCTAGGAGTTATGGTGTCATGTCTTATATTTAAGTCTTTAAGCCATTTTGAGTTTATTTTTGTGTATGGTGTGAGGGAGTGTTCTAACTTTGTAGATTTACATGTGGCTATCCAGCTTTCCCAACACCACTTGCTGAAGAGACTGTCTTTTCTCCATTGTATACTCTTGCCTTCTTTGTCAAAGATTAATTGACCATAGATGTGTGGGTTTATTTCTGGGCTCTCTATTTGGTGCCGTTGATCTATATGTCTGTTTTTGTGCCAATATCATACTGGGTTTTTTTTGTTTTTTTGCGGTACGCGGGCCTCTCACTGTTGTGGCCTCTCCTGTTGTGGAGCACAGGCTCTGGACACACAGGTTCAGCAGCCATGGCTCACAGGCCCAGCTGCTCCGCAGCATGCGGGATCTACCTGGATCGGGGCATGAACCCATGTCCCCTGCATTGGCAGGTGGACTCTCAACCACTGCGCCACCAGGGAAGCCCCGATCATTCTGTTTTGATTACTGTATCTTTGTAGTATTTTCTGAAGTCTGGAAAGGTTATGCCTCCAGCTTTGTTCTTTTTCCTCAGGATTAGTTTGGCAATTCTGGGTCTTCTGTTGTCCATATAAATTTTAGGATTATTTGTTCTAGTTCTGTAAAAAATGTCATGGGTAATTTGATAGGGATCACATTAAATTCATAGATTGCTTTGGGTAGTATGGCCATTTTAACAATATTAATTCTTCCAATCTAAGAGCATGGTATATCTTTCAATTTCTTTGATTCATCTTTAATTTCCTTTATCAATGTTTTATAGTTCTCAGCATAAAAGCCTTTTACCTCCTTGGTTAGGTTTCTTCCTAGGTTTTTGGTTTCGGGGGGTTTTTTAATGTAATTTTAAACAGGATTGTTCCTTTACTTTCTCTTCCTGATATTTAATTGTTAATGTAAAGAAATACAACAGATTTCTGTAAATTAATCTTGTATCCTGCTACCTTGCTGAATTCATTTGTCAGTTCTAATGGCTTTTCTGTGAAGTCTTTAGGGTTTTCTATATAGAGTATCTGTCATCTACTTATAATGACAATTTTACCTCTTCCCTTCTATCTGGATACCTTTTATTTCTTTTTCTTTTCTGATTGCTGTGGCCAGGACTTCCAATACTGTGTTGAATAGAAGTGGTGAGAGTGGGCATCCTTGTCTTGTTCCAGATTTTAGCAGGAAGGCTTTCACCTTTTTACTGTTGAGTATAGTGTTGGCTGTGGATTTGTCATAAACAGCTTTTATTATGTTGAGATATGTTCCCTCTGTACCCACTTTGGTAAGAGTTTTTATCATGAATGGATGTTGAATTTTATCAAATGCTTTTCCTGCATCTATTGAGATGATCATGTGGTTTTGTCTTTTCTTTTGTTGATGTGATATATCACATTGATTGATTTGTGTATGTTGAACCATCCTTGTGAGCCTGGGGTGAATCCAATATGATGGTGGTGTATGATCTTTATTATGTGTTGTTGGATTCGGTTTGCTAATATTTTGTTGAGAATTTTTGCGTCTATATTCATCAAAGATATTGGCCTATAATTTTCTTTTTTGATAATGTCTTTTTCTGGTTTTGGTACCAAGGTGATGGTGGCTTTATAGAATGACTTTGGGAGTGGTCCCTCCTCTTCAATCTTTGGAAAGAGTTTGAGAAGAAGAGGTGTAAGTTCTTCTTTGTATGTTTGGTAGAATTCCCCAGTGAAGCCATCCAGTCCTGGACTTTTGTTTGCAAACAATTTTTTTTATTACAGATTCTATTTCACTTCTAGTGATTGGTCTGTTCAAATTATGTTTCTTCTTGATTCAGTTTTGGCAGGCTGTATGTTTCTAGAAACTTGTCCATTTCTTTTGGGTTATCCAATTTGTTAGTATATAAGTGTTCACAATATTTTCTTATGAAAGAAATTTTCTTATGATTTTTTTTAAAAATATCTGTGGTATCAGTCATTTCTCCTCTCTTGGCAACTTTTTGATTAACTGATCAACTGTTAGGGCTGGTCCCAAGTGTGTTCTAGCTCCCTTATAAAAAAGTTAAGATAGGTGATAGATATAGATAGGTAGGTAGGTAGGTAGATAGATAAACTTGATCTCTTTTGAATGAACTAAGAATATAAGCATACCTCTGTAAATCCCTTAAGAAACACAGAGGGCATTAGCTTTTTTAAAAGTCTATATTTGGAGTATATCTTGATGTGAAATAAAGGAATGTGACACTGAGAACTAAGAAAAAACACTTTCAATTCAGAGGCCTTGGAACCCAGAGATGCTGGCAGAGCTGCCACATGAGCTGTGTGGAGAGACAGGACCCCCATCTGAAGGAAAGACACAGCACTGAGACCTGGATTTTTAGACCAATCTCCAGGCTATTAGTATCTGAAATCAGGGCTATACTTAATTGAATAAAGAAAAGCTTTGACTAGACCACCCCAGATGAAAACTGCTCTCTGGAAACTTCCACTCAAGGATACTTTAGAGATTATCCATACTGGCTTGGACCAGGCCTGTCAATCATGTAGGATAACACTGTGACTCCCTGTGCGTCCCCTGAAGACTATCACTGGCTCCCTCTCTTCTCTATACCTGCAAGATAAGCTAGGAGATATGAGTAGTATTATCTCCTAGAGAAATCACACACCTCTCTCTCTCTCATCTATCTCTCTCATCTCTCTCTCATCTGTCTCTCTCACTCTCCCCCTAACCCCATCTTATCTTTACCTGCCTTACAGCTCTAGACCACCTGCTATGGAGAAAATTTGAGCTTTCTGACTGGTGGATTGAAATACTTTTCTACAGCAAGTGGATGTGCAACCTAGCAATTCAGCATTCAGTCTGCTCTCACAACACTTATATTTTAAGATATAGTGAAGTCAACAGAACAAATGAAGAAACAATAAGAACTTTTCTTCAAGTGAAGGCAGGATCTCTCTCCAACTCTAAATACAGAAAGAAAATTTGCACTAAGGGTTATGGGGGAGGGAAGTAGGGCTGGAAGGAGAGTGAAAGTAATATTGCCAAATGGCTAGTAGTTAAAAGCTCTCTGGCTACTAGTTAAAAGCTCTCTGCCCTTGGGCTTTTTAAAAAATCTTAACTACATTCCCTTCAAAAGAACTGTGAGTGATTACACCTTATTGCCTCAAAGAGATCCTAACATTATTTAGTAGTTGGTTTTACAGCAATGCAAGAGAAAACTGTTTCTGTTGATACTGAGTGATAGCTCAACACTATATGACTGGGCTTTAGGCAACAAAGCCTTCTGATTACCCAGGTGAAAATCTCTCCCTCTCAAGTCTGGCTTCCTGTGTTGCTTTCACTCCTTCCCTGGCATTGTAAGAAGCAGAAAAATACTTTGAATATGAATTTGAGGTGTGAAAATTATATCCTCTAGGATATAATTTAGTTTAAATTGGGCAGTTGATCACAGATCTGGGAGTCTTCAATTTTCCTTTCCCCAGACTCAGTGCATATTTGAAGAGGGGTGGGAAAAGAGTGTCAATATCATCTTGCTGGTTTTGACTTAGCTTTGTCTTGTAAGTGTATATGAAGCTGTATTTCTTGAAAGAAAATCACCCGAAAGAGAAATGAGCTGCTGTGAGCGTTACAGCAAGGAGGGAGACATGAAAGGGTCTAAGAAGCAAGATAAAAGTTTTATGAGGAAAATCATATGCTTCATTTGTGTTGTCAAATCTCAAAATCCAGTACCTGAAAGAATTGAGAGCAGAGACTCTAATATTTGCACACTCATGTTCACAGCACCATTATTCATAATAGCCAAAACATGGAAGCAACCCAAATGTCCATCAGCAGATGAATAGATAAACGAAATATAGTATATACATACAATGGAATACTACTTTAAAAGGAATGAAATTCTGATGTTAAAAACAGGGATGAGGCTTAAAGATGAAATAGTCATGGCAAATGAAATAAGCCAGTCACAGAAAGACCAATATTGTATGATTCCACTTATATGAGGTACCTAGGGTAGTCAAAGTCATAGAGAGAAAGCAGAATAGTGGGGACAGGGAGGAATGGGGAGTTATTGTTAAATGGGTCCAGAGTTTCAGTTCTGGATGAGGGAAAAGCTCTGGAAATGGATAGTGGTGATGATTGCATAACATTGTGAACGTATTTAATGTTACTGAACTGTACACCTAAAAATGGTTAATATGGTAAATTTTATATTATGCATATTTTAACCACAAAAAAAAAAGTGAAAAAAATAAATCCCAAGATTCATGGAGGTCCATAGAATGGTTTCCTGGCAAATGTCAAAGTTCTGTGATATCAATGCTCTTAAATGGAAAAAAACCAAAATGGATCATCTAACAGGCATAAACAAAGCCCTTCAAGAAAATGATATTTAATCCCACATTTACCAATCGTCAAATAATAAAGAATGTTAACTAGAGTTTGAACCCCCCCAAAAAGTTAAATAAATATTATGGCAGAAAGTTATTCTAAACCCACAATAAGTGGTAGGGACTGTCATTGGCAGATTGTGTGTGAGTGTTGGGATGGATACTGAAGTTTTAAAACTGATTTCTTGGGTAAATTTCAGAAGAGGTGTCAGGAAAGAGAGCAAAAACTAGACAAAATAGGAGAGACAAGAAGAAGCCCATCAGATGACCAGCTCTGCAGGGGAATAAGAAGAGATAAGTGAGAGTAGCGATTGAATGGTCTGAGATGGCAAGTACCTGAAAAGCTAAAAATAGAGAATTTAACCTGGGATGGAAGAAAGTGTGTGTGAAACCTGCCCACGACTGGCGATGTCTCATCCTGGGCTGTTCTAACTTTGCTCTCAGTATCAATGAGGAGTATTATGGATGGTGATGGGGAAGAAAATTTGGGATCCAGGTGCCAAAGAAAAGTGTTTAGGCTGAGTATCTTTGATGTGCTAATCGGAGGAGAGAGGAGGACGGAAAGAGTGAAGAACAGACGTTGGCAAGAGCTACAGCAGGGGGCAGCCCACGCGGAGCAAAGGTTTGGGTAGGTATCTAAGGGGAGGAAGAAACCATTTCTGGCACTGATGCAGCGCAGAACACAGCCGGACTTGGCAAGAAGAGCCTGGTAGGAAAAGAGAGAAGGAAAGATTATTGAAAGATAAGAATGAATCTTTAATCTGGTTGCCAGAAGGAAAAGGTGTTCTTTCGGATGAAAGGGAAAGGTGGGGGAAGTAGAAGATGCTGACAACCAAAGCAAAAGCATGAAATTACTATTCAGTGATGAACTTAGAGTATGTTAAATGTAATGACTTACATCTCTATGTGTTCTAAAAGTGTAAGCAGCACAGACAAGGAAATGAGTTAAAAAGGAGCTCCCAAAATCTTCTCACAAGGGAAAACCTCACTCGTAACCACACATACCAACACATTTATGCTACTTAAGATTTTTTTCCCTAAAACCTTGGAAGATTTGATTGAAATCTTCATTTATGACTTTGAAGCTCCTTCCTATATACCCATAGAAAAACATCACATACTGCAGAGTTCCGGAAAAAAATAACGATGCGTATACAGGTGTATGCTTTTGTTACTCACCATAATAAAAATAGTGTGTTGAGTGTGCTTCATTCTAACAAATAAGTAATGTGTTTAGCTGTTGCATTACACCAAATAATGAAAACAAATGTCTTTCTGCAAAATAATTTTGTCTTCAACTCTTACCATGTACCAGGAAATAGATTTCCTGTGGTCTTGAGCACCAAGCCAGTGGTCTCTGTTTATGGTTTTGTGTAAGTTTAGAGGGGGAGAGGACTGTTTACTAGAATAAAACTCTTAAGAAAAATTCTTATCTTTCATTTAGGTTAATAACATACCACATATATTTGTCAATCAAATTAGAATTACTGTCAGCCCATAATGCATTTTAGTTTAGCCAATATCAGTCAGTCCTGATTTATTTGCTTAATACAAATCTAATTGAGTTTCAGCCTGCTCTTCTCCTTTCAGCTGTTAACCGACCAAGTACATCTTTAATTTCCAAGACCGATGGTGTGGTAACAGTGAAGAGGGAGAGTGATTTGCATAAGGCCCCAGAAGGGTGCCAAAACTCTTCACGCTTTAAACAACAGCCTTTATTATTCTGTAAGTGGATGTGTTGAATTTTCATGCTTTTGTTTCCAGTTCAGCCCTGACAGAAGAGAATAAAGTAGATTTTGCCAGCACCCCTGCTGTGCCCTGGGGGAGAAATTCAATGTGCCTCATTTGTCTTAATTGGAGAACCGCCCTCAGCACCAGCTTTTTCTATGAATACATTAGCATAACAGACAGAAAATTCAAGCCCACTTTGGTAGAAATCATACCCCCGCACCCAACATCTCCCATTTTTCAACTAATAAAAACTGCAAGAGGGGAAAAGGACATGTTTCATCTCCTCGATTTCTTCGAGTTGCTGTTATAAAATTCTCTGTACAGGAGAGATGCATCAAGCCTATTTTATCTCTGCACTGTTATTAGAGCCGATCATGAAAAATGTGATAAATATCATCCATGACAGAGAGCTGAAAGCTTCTCTTTTTTCTTCATAATGCGCTAATCCTATATACTTGTTCTTTGACTGGTTATGCTGCTTTTTCAGAGGGGAGAGTTGGTTTTACACAGAGACAAATGTGTAGCAGCTATGAATGAATCTGAGGGAAAAAAGAAAGAAAAATTCTTACCGAGGTGAATTTATTAGCACTGAAACAAACACAATTATCTCAGTCAGAGCAGGATTTTAAACTCCGTGCCAATTCATTGGAGAACTATTAAATTCACCTTCACGTTTTTCATATTACAAAGGGGTCCTGAGTCTGGACAAACAGCCTGTGCTGTGTAAATCATTCCCCTAATCCAGGCTCTTCCAGTGTCTGATTGAACTAATGGAATTTAAAGGTAGGTGTTTCAAAAGAAATATTTCGTTTACATGTTCCCAAGACTGGTATTAATTCTTTCATCACATCTGTTCCACCTGCTTGCCATTGCCAGCATGTGAAAGAGATGGAAAACATGGGGAAAGATATAATTTCTTAATAAAACGTGGTGTACACATTCTCTTGGAAAAATGGCTGCCTTTCAAAAAAACAATGAATCCATATTTTGTCTTGGTTTTTCTCCAGCAGACCTAATTTACCAGTCAGTCACACGCTGCTCTCACTAAAAGCCTTCCAGAGATTTTAAATAAGGGGGTTTTGTTGTTGTTGTTAAAAGCTTGTTTTGTTTTGAATGATTTGTATTACCATTTAAAAATGAAATAACTTTTGGGTCAGGTCCTTGTGGGAAAATGGAAGGCAAAATCTTTTTGGAATAATAATTGTGAGATGCAGAAGTCTCTATGGCCTAGAGAGAACCAACCAAGTCTTACTTCTGCGTAAATCCTCATTGTGTCGCCAATTTCAAATGCTCGGTACACTTCATCCCAAGCCTGAAGGCAAAACTGAGGATTTCATCGACCTACCCACCCCTCCCTCTCTGCCTTTCCTCCACTTTTCATTCATTCAGCCCCAATAAACATTCCAAGAGGCTAAAGAGGAGGTGGTGAGTGTTGGAAACAAGGAAAAAAATGTTTGCTTTCTTCTGTATGATTCTAAAAATAATCATTTGGCTTTATCTGTCCTGTGAGAGGATGTCAGCTTTTCGTTTTACTACTGGTTTCATTTACATTATAAAAATGACAAGCCGTTTACCCAGTGTTATCAGATAATCCCTGCTGCTTTCTAAACAAACATTCTAGCCACTGAGAGTTTGGCCTCGAATTCTCCTTCCCCTGCCCCCACTCGCCTTCAAGTCTTGTTTGGGGTCTGAACTCTCACCTAACTCGCCCGGCTCAGCCTGTCCTGTGAACCCTCTCCATCCCGTACTCTTAGTTTCTTTAAAAAAAAAAAAAAATTATTCATCTTCCAGAAAAATTATTTACTACTAATCCTAACAACTTCTGAAAATCATGTGGAAAGAGGAGACACTGCTTTGGGAAAGAAATGTTCTCCTTACTTGCTGCAAGTAATAAATACTCCTTCCTTCTTGTGGGGTTGGATCATAAAAAAAGAAAAGTCGAATTAGAGGGAGCATTGAGGACTGAATTACAGTTGTTCTCAGTAGATTGTTGCTATTGTTAAGTACATTATTAAATATTTTTCTTAATGTTTGCTATCGTGAGAGTCATATATGTTCACCTGATCAAAATGAGAAAATACTGAAAATCATAGAAGGTAATGATTTTCTATGATTTTCATGTTTGGGTATTTTTAAATTTGTTTGTTATTGCTTCAGTCTTGGAGAAAGAACCCACATCCTTTGCAGACATTAAACAAACTGGAATTTTAAAATACGCTGGTATGGTACTTTCTTGTTGCTTCACACATACACACAAACACACACACACACACACACACACACACACACGCACAAGTGTTGATTTGGCCCACCTCTCCTAAGTAGAGAGGTATCAGTGGGATTTAACCTTTTTGGGAAGACTAACCAGTTGTTAACCCAAGCAGAGTTAAGGAGGACTGCTTTAATCTCACTACTGGGCAGATACCCTGAGAAAACCATAATTCAAAGAGTCATGTACCACAATGTTCACTGCAGCACTATTTACAATAGCCAGGACATGGAAGCAATCTAAGTGTCCATGGACAGATGAATGGATAAAGAACATGTGGCACAGATATACAATGGAATATTACTCAGCCATAAAAAGAAACAAAATTGAGTTATTTGTAGTGAGGTGGATGGACCTAGAGTCTGTCATACAGTTAAGTAAGTCAGAAACAGAAAAACAAATACCATATGCTAACACATATATATGGAATCTAAAAAAAAGGTTCCAAAGAACCTAGGGGCAGGACAGGAATAAAGACGCAGACGTAGAGAATCGACTTGAGGACACAGGGAGGGAGAAGGGTAAGCTGGGACGAAGTGAAAGAGTGGCATGGACATATATACACTACCAAATGTAAAATAGATAGCTAGTGGGAAGCAGCCGCATAGCACAGGGAGATCAGTTAGGTGATTTGTGACCACCTAGAGGGGTGGGAAAGGGAGGGTGGGAGGGAGACACAAGAGGGAGGGGATATGGGGATATATGTATACATATAGCTAATTCACTTTGTTATAAAGCAGAAACTAACACACCATTGTAAAGCAATTATACTCCAATAAAGATGTTAAAAAAATAAAAAGGAGGACGGCTTTATGGTAATTCATACGTTATTTTTTTGTGCCATCACTATGAAAATTTTCCCCACAAAATTAAGCATTTGTAGTAATGACTCTTGAAAATCAAGAATAGGTATTGGGAGACAGGGGGTGCATGTTAAGTTTGAGGAACAGATGGAAAGGAAATTAACTCTTTCCATGTCCACAAAATATACATTTATCTTGAGACCTGGAGTAAAAATAATCGTGATGATTTCACACAGCATGTTATTGTGGGCTAACTGTTAAGTGGATAACTTGATGAGGAGACAGGTCTTGATGTGGCATCTCTCAGAAGAAACCCGTGGGATTCTTTCATGGATCAATACTTTTTAAAAAATTTTATTCAAGTATAGTTGACTTACAATATTGTGTTAATTTCTGCTGTACAGCAGTGATTCAGTTATACATATATTCTTTTTCATATTCTTTTCCATTATGGTTTATCACAGAGTATTGAATATAGTTCCCTGTGTTATACAGTAGGACCTTGTTGTTTATCCATCCTACATATACTAGTTTGCATCTGCTTATCCAAACTCCCAGTACTTCCCTCCCCCCACCTCCCCCTTGGCAACCACAAGTCTGTTCTCTATGGTCTGTGCGTCTGTTTTTGTTTTGTAGATATGTTCATTTGTGTCATATTTTAGATTCCACATATAAGTGGTATCATATGGTATTTGTCTTTCTCTGTCTGACTTACTTCACTTAGTATGATAATCTCTAGGTCCATCCACGTTGCTGCAAATGGCATTATTTCGTTCTTTTTTATGGCTGAGTTATATTCCATTGTATATTTGTACCACATCTTCTTTATCCATTCATCTGTTGATGTACATTTAGATTGTTTCCATGTCCTGACTATTGTAAATAGTGCTGCTGTAAACATAGGGGTGCATGTATCTTTTTGAATTATAGTTTTGTCTGGTTATATGCCCAGGAGTGGGATTGATCTCAGGTGGCCTCGGCCTGCAGCGGCCCGAACCAGGGTCTCAGTTCCCGTCCAGAGATTGAGGTTGGGTCATAGCAGTGAGAGCACGGAATCCTAGCCACTAGACCAGTGGTCAGTGACAAGGCCCTGGCCCTACAGCTTTGCAGAAAAAGAATTCCCACAAAGACAGAAAGTAGGGAAACAAATAAAGTATTTATTAGGAGAAAAAAAGAGTACAGTATGTGTGGACTCAGAGAGAGTTGTGCCCTTGTGGAAGTTTAAATCACTTATGTGGGGCATTTCTTCCATGTTTCCTTTGACCAATCATTTTGATTTATCTGGTTCAGAGTCCATATTTGGTCTATCAGGATTTTCTGGTGTGTGCACGCATCTCTTAGCCAGGATGGATTCTACCAGAGAGGCCTATGGGTAGGTTTGGCCACTTAGCATCACTCCCCTTTTGACTTCCAAGGAGATTATCTGCACATTTGTAGTTGGGGAGGTCTCCTGACTTTGAGAAGGAGGAATATGTGGTCTCTTATCTTCTATCTGGGTAGGGCCCAGCCTCCTCTCTCAATTGTCCTGTTATTCCCAAGTCTCATCTCAGAGTACCGGTCCACAGGGAACGAACTCTGTTTGCCCCGGGGCCCATCTGTCTCTTGCCTCAGTATTGCTGGATCAAATGGTAGCTCTATTTTTAGTTTCTTTGAGGAACCTCCACACTGTTTTCCACAGTGGCTGTACCAATTTACATTCCTGGATCAACACTTTGAAGACTGAAATTTCAAAAGTTATATAACTATTAAAATGGAAAAAATCTAGAATTGACTTTGGAAAGCACTCTTTCGACTATACAAATTTATTTAATTTATGCAAGTTCCTTACGTGGTCAAAACACAACAGCCAAGCAATACAGATTAGGAGAAAACGTGTGGACAAGAGCAGAACACTTAGTAGGACTAGAGTTTAAGGCAAAATATTCCTGAGTTTAAACATACAGTTCAAATAAAAATGACCTAAAATCTCCCGTAATAATCATTTCTGTTGCAGTTTACAAAGAAAAGGCATGTAAGTGCTAATTTAACATCAACAAATTAACAGTAAGATGTGCCGCTTCCTGCAGTAACAGGCATAATAAGGTGATGAAGAGAAAACACTTATATCTATTTGTTTTGTGTATTGAAATTTCTCACTTTAGGGAATTTGTAACAAATTAGCCAAATGGGAATCCCCTGTTTATTTAGGGAACACCCAGGCTATTATTTTTTTGTTGTTTGAACTTCTTTGGAAGCTATTGATTGACTGCTCACTTTCTTGGTTGATAACCTCTGTATCTGATTCTAAAGACTTAGCCAGCATAAGCTAGGAGAGTCATTTTAAGTAATCTCTGGTTTATCTGCCGACTCTTTTCAGTGATATATCTGTTCTCTGAAAAGAGAAGAAATGTCAGATAATGAATGATGGTTTTTAAGTAACCATCTCCTTTAGGTTTTAACCTAAAGAAAGCAAGACACCTATGTGAGGTATGCAATTGTACACAGCATTTTTCCTTTTGGAAAACCAACCAGTTCCCTGTAGAAGGGATACATTCTGGCCTGGGTCTGGTGAGGTCTGGACAAACCGAAGAGTGATCAAGAGTCTACTCTGCAGTGTTATTTGGTCTGATAAAGGAAAGCAAGGGATGGAGGGATGCGGGCTGTCTCTTTTCCCAGCAATTTTTTAGAATGTTCAGAAAAAATGAAGAGAGAGAACAGGGAAGGAGAGTAAGAGATCATATGAACATCTCCTCTTTATATTGGAGGCAAACAGAGGAAAAGCACTTGTCAAAACATCCAACAGTAGAAGTAAGTTGGGGTGGTACTGGAGTGGTAAGGACCGTAAAGATGCTTAGGTGGCATCAGGGAAAGACACTGCAGGCTGGGTGGCAGCAGGAATCCACGGAAAGCATGAGGGGAGAGGAGACACTGTAGAGGATCCTCTGGGCTGTGACACTGCTGTTTCCCTCATTCATTTGAATAAATTGCTCATCTCTGTATCATAGATTCTGTCCTAAGAACTGAGCTAAAATGGAATGAAACCTAAAAAATCCAACTGGTGAAACTGCCACAGGGATTTGGCTTGGCTTGGTGAGGCTTGGATATGACAGCTTATAAGCTGAGGCAACCCTTCACTCCCTATCTAGCAGTGATTTGCATGAGTCTCAGCAGGTTCCAGGGAAAGATCTTGAACTCTGCAGTGTGTGTTCAGACATACATTGATGGGGTGTAAGTGAGGGCAAGAGGGGTGGGACTGCAGAAGAAACAATGGCATCCCTTAGAAGGAAAACCATAATGAGAAAGAAGTTCTGCATTGTGGACCAGATGCAAAAACAGGTCTAACAACCAGGGAACAGTGGACTCAGGTACGGAGTGAAACTGAACTTGACTCCATCCTGACCTAATCCTCAGAGATCCCCTGGATATGCTGGGGAAAAGAAGGCCATATGTGGTTGTGGGATAAGAAAAGGAGAAGAGGTAGATGTGGTTTTGGTCCAGAAGTATACAAGGATGTGAAGGAACTCAGGGTCAAGCACAGAGACCAGGGTGCCTAAAGTTTTGGAGGTTAAAAGCTGATAAGCACCATGATTTGGGTGGCCTGAACACAGCAGTGGTAATGGGCTGAGACAATGCCAGAAGCACTGCTGGGGTCGAGCTGAGCAACAATGAAGCCTAGGAACGTCATGGGGCTGGTAGTGGCATAAAGGTAGTGATATAAAGAAAGGGAGGGAGTTAAGATTCAGTCAAGTTGGAGTTATTGATCGAAATGTTAAGTTGACTTTACCTAAGAATCACAGGTTATTAAGGCCTAAGGGAGGTTTTTATATGGACATACGGTGTATTCTGGAGAACAGACAGGGAGTGTATTAGTCTGCTAGGGTTGCCATAACAAAATACCACAGACTGGGTGGATTACACAACAGAAATTTATTTTCTCATTCTTGAGGCTGGAAGTCCAAGATCACAGGGCCATCAGTGATGTCTTGTGAGGGCTCTCTTCCTGGCCTGCAGATGGCTGCCTTCTTGGTACCCTTACATGGCCTTTCCTCTGTGTTCACACAGAGAGGGGGTGATCTCTGATGTCTCTTCTTCTTATAAGGAGACAAGTCCTATGGAATTAGGGGTCTCCCTAATGATCTCATGTTCACTTAATTACTTCTTCAAAGATCTATCTTCAAGTACAATCACATGCTAAGTTACTGGGCGTTAGGACTTCAACATATGATTTTTGGGGAGACAGTTCATAACATTAGGACAAAGACTTACTTTCCTGAGGAACCCCACCTTTACAACCTCATTTAACCTTAATCACCTCTTTAAAGACCCTGTCTTTAAATATAGTCACAGTGGGGATTAGGGCTGCAACATGTGAATGTGGGGAGACAGAATTCAGTCCATAACAAAGAGCCAGGATGGACTTTGCATGACTGAACCTAAGAAATGGAAAAGATTATGAGTTCTGCCTTGTTCCTACCTGGGAGCTAAAGATGAACACCCACCTTCAAAGGGTTTGTATATGACCTGTAGATGAGAAAGTCCTGTTGCAGGAAGTAAAAACCCATTATTCCCCTCTCTCAGAGTTTCCAAGAGAAGGTCTTGATTCACCCCCTAGTCTAGTGGGTATTTAACCAAAAGAAGTATTTGTCACTTCACCTATACCGATGAAAGCAATTTAAACAGCATGTGAATTCTGACCATCATGAATGTTCTTCCACTTTAAGAAGGTGTATTTTATTTGTGTCATGCTATTGCTATCTATTGCATCTAATTCTTCAGAAGGCAGAGGAATAAAAATATGAATGTGATATCAGTGTATTGCATTATGGGCTGATAAAAATACCATAACTTTAAAATTTTTTTTCAAAAGAAACAAAACCAAAAATACAACAAAATTTCTGTACACAATTCATCTTTCTCTAAGAACAAGTCAAGGAGCATAGAAGATTTGATTTTCGTGTTTGCCAATAACCTGAGTGCTATGGCTCAAAAGTACTGCCCTGCCACATGCTAAATGAATATTCAGTACCCTTGATTTGTTCCCTTTTAGTGGCTGCCTATCATATGTGGACAATATGGCAATATAAACCAATTCTGACTTAAGCAAAAACGGACTGTTAGATGAAAAGAGAAAAGTCACAGAATTAAAGACAAGTTCCTGGTCTTTGAAAGGACAAGATGCAGATGAAAAGAGAAAAGTCACAGAATTAAAGACAAGTTCCTGGTCTTTGAAAGGACAAGATGCAGAGTAACTAAGTTTTAGAGTTCTAGAGAGCATAACCCAATAGCCACTCTTTTTTGGAAACCACTATTGGGATAAATAACAGCCTCAATATCCAAACTTAAACTAAAAAGGGTCAGGTTAGCAAAACTTGAGTCAGGTGCCCATTTGATTAACAAGTCCACTAAGACCACACATGATGAGGAAGTAATAGGTTTTCAAGGAAAGCATGCATGCTATTAGAAAAATGAGAATGAACACTGAACAGGAAAACGCAACAGATGTCTACTAGGAGCAGCTGCCTGAAATATACCTGTGTTGAGAGTTGATTAGGGAAAGGTGAGAGGTGAGAGTATAAGCACTGGCAACAGAAAAAGTTCTTGCTGCCTTTCTTTCCCCAAAACGACCTCCAAGGAGATCCTCAATCTCTTAATACATAGTAATAAAACCCAGAAATAAGGATGCTGTGTAATGGCAGGGAATGTCTGCCTAGCTAGCTGCATTTAAATATTGGTGAAACCAAGTCCCCTTAAAAACAAGTTCCCTTACCAAGTTTATGATTAATCTCTCTGTCCAAAACTTTATTCCCTGTCTTGTCCCCTCTGACTTTAATCCTGTGCTAACTGAACACTAATCAGCCAGATCAGAGGACTAAAATTGTTGTTGTCGGAAACATTGTTAATGTACTAAGATTGCTACTATAGACATCATCATTAATGTACAAACTCAGGTTCTTTCTCAAGGGCAGGATGAGCTAACAGACCTCCAAGCCATGGACCACCTGGTGAGAGAATCATAAACCAGCGGCATCCTGACTCCTGAAACTAGGATTAAGAAATGTCACAGAAATATCAAAAGACAATGATTAATTCTAGCCGCTTTGTTTTCCCCTTTAAAAACACCCTGAACTCAAAAATCAAGTAAAGGTGGATCTGAGGCCTATCTCCCACTTCCCTGCTTGGCACCCTGCAATAAACGCTGTGCTTTCCTTCACCACAGCCAGGTATCAGTAGATTGGCCCTGCTGCACCTTGCTGTTGGGTCTGGTTGGTAACATTGGGTCAGTATTGGCCTCCTTTGGAGGATTTGAATGCCCTTTCCTGGTTTTGTACTGCTGCCACCACCACTGTATCCCCTTTCTGATTTTCCATCTGATTTTCGTAATTTCTCCATCTATGCACAGATCTGTTCATGAGGCCAGTGTCTCAACCATGCCAAACCTAAAGCAATGGCCACTGAGTTTTACTGTCCCATAAAACAGCAATCTTCATCAATGTGGAAATGACACTCCAGTCTAACTATTCTCTAATCCTTGGTGCCCAGGCACTGTAACCTCAGCTGTCACCTCACAACTCCATGTTGGTCTGACTATATAGTTTTCAGCAACAACGTATTCTTGTGATGCAATTAAAAGTCTAGGTACAGACTAAGCAGCTTTTCAACTCTGTCTGGGCATTTTTAAGGCTGGTCTGATTTTGAAATGGCTCCCTTAAAGACCAAGTGGGGGGATGCCAAGAACTCTGGGCAGTACTTCAAAAGTCAACAGCTGCTCTGCACTCCCAGTCAATCCCAATTTGCCATTTGGCTGCTTACTGATGAGCTGCTTGTACCAGTGTCTGATAGCCCCAGAGTGTATTCCCTAGTTCACCCATTGGCTTGTCAAGCTTTGGGCAGATATCTGGTACCCCAGAAGTTTGGCTTCTCTGCAGAATAGCTTGTTATAAGGGAGAGAGTATTTGATGGGAAGTCAAGAGTCCTGTTTCACGTTTGAACTATCCCTAATTACCTATATGGCATTGGGCAAATAATTTGATGTATCAGAGCTTTAGGTGTTTTTTCGTTCTGTTGTTGTTGTTAACATTTTATTATGGGAAATTCAAACATATACAAAAGCAGAAAGAATAATATAATGAGTCCCACATACCTATCCTCTACTTCAACAATTACTCATTTTGATTTATCTATACCCTGCCTTACCTACTAGATTATTGTAAAACAAACCCCAGACCTCATATTATATCCATAACTATTTCAGAGTGTATCTCCAAAAGATTAGAAACTATTTTGTTTTTAAAAATCACACTAACACTTCCATCAATAGTGCAGGAAGTTTCCCTTTTCACCACACCCTTTCCAGCATTTATTGTTTCCAGATTTTCTGCTACCCATTCTGACTGGTGTGAGGTGACACCTCATGGTAGTTTTGATTTGCATTTCTCTAATAATTAGTGATATTGAGCATCTTTTCACGTGCCTCTTGGCCATCTATATGTCTTCCTTGGTGAAATGTCTACTTAGGTCTTCCGCCCAAAGGTAAAATAGATAGCTAGTGGGAAGCAGCCGCGTAGCACAGGGAGATCAGCTTGGTGCTTTGCAATGACCTAGAGGGGTGGGATATGGCTGATTCAGTTTTGGTGTACAACAGAAACTAACACAGTATTGTGAAGCAATTTATACTCCAATAAAGATCTATTTAAATAATTTTTTTTAAATCACACTAACAAAAAAAAAAAAAATCACACTGACATTATAACCCAGCAGGACCCTATGGGGCCTTCCCAGGACAGACCCCTCCCCCATACCCTTGACTTCAGCCCCACTCTGAAGTACCTAGAGAGCAGTATCTGTTGCACATTTCCTATGTTGTTTTACGGATTCTAGAAAACACCCACCAAATGGAAGATGTTAACTACTTGATGACCCCCAGGCCTACTGGAGCCTAAGGATTGATCATTTTAACCCCTATGACACCTCCCTAATACCTCACCATCAACCAATCAGAGAATTATGCACAAGCTGGTCACTTATCCTGAGACTCCCCTCCCTCACCTGGCCTTTAAAAATGCTTGCTGAAACCCATTGGAGAGTTCCGGCTTTTCGAGCATTAGCTGTCCCAGAATCCCTGGGATGCCTTACAGTAAACACTGCACTTTCCTTCACCCTAAACAGGTGTCAGTAGATTGACTTTACCACTCACGAGCAAGCAGACCCAAGTTTGGTTCAGTAACAATATTAGATACTAAAAACGATAATAATTTAGCAATATTTTTAAAAATCCAGACAGTGTTCAAATTGTCCTGATAGTCAAATTTTTCAAAATGCTCTTTTTTAAAGGATCCAAATGAGGTTCGTAAAATTTAATTGTTGAAATGTTTCTTAAATCTACTTTAAACTATATTTTCATTCTCTCCCTCTCTCTGTCGTCTCTCGCTCTCCCTCCTACAACTTATTTAGGGGGAAGAAAACTAGATCATTTGTCCTGTAGAGTTTCTCAGTCTGGACTTTGCTAATTGTATCCTTGTAAAACTAATATTTAATATATTCCTCTGCCCCGTATATTTCCTGTAATTCTAGAAGCTTGGTCACTTCAAGTGCTAATTTTTTGTAGTAATGCGTATTAGGTGGTATTGTGCACTTCCATCATGAAGCATATAATGTCAAGTTGAGTTGCTAGGACTCTTTGATAATCATTGTGTAGATCCATTATTTCATAAAGTGTTGCAAAATGGTGATATGATAATTCTAGCATGGCTTCTACATTTACCAGCTGGAGTACTTCTATAAACAGTAACTTCCCCTTGCAAACTCTTTTGTTTATCCTGCAGTATAGATATATAAGAAAGGCAGGATAAATGCTTGAACGTTTCCCTATATTTACAAGTTTAAAAAATAATGAGTTGTTTCTCTGGCATCTTCTGAAGGAAAGCAGTGAGATTTTGTTTTGTTTTTTTAAGATCAGTATACACTTCTAAATTTAACCATATTTTATATGTTTTAATCCATTCCAGTTATATTCTTATTTATGCCCAAATTGGCTAATGGGAATCTCTTCAATTAATCTAACAAGGAAGGAACACATAAAACACTCTACATTTACAGGAAACATGATAAGCTACGTAGAAAATCCAAAAGAATTGATAAAAAACACTCCTGGAACTAATAAGCAATTATAGCAAGGTTGCAGGATACAAGTTTTTTGGGTTTTGTGGGGTTTTTTTGCGGTACGCGGGCCTCTCACTGCTGTGGCCTCTCCCGTTGCGGAGCACAGGCTCCAGACGCGCCGGCTCAGCGGCCATGGCTCACGGGCCTAGCCGCTCTGCGGCATGTGGGATCTTCCCGGACCGGGGCACGAACCCGTGTCCCCTGCATCGGCAGGCGGATTCTCAACCATCGCACCACCAGGGAAGCCCCAAGATACAATTTTAATATACAAAAGTCAATCCCTTTCCTATCAGTAATGAAAAAGTACAATTTGAAATTTAAAACTCCATACTATTTACATTAGCACCCCCCCTAAACGAACTACTTGGTATAAATCGAACAAAATATGTATAAGATCTATATGAGAAAAACTATAAAACTCTGATGAACAAAATCAGAGAAGGTTTAGATAAATGGAGAGATATTCCATGTTCATGGATGGAACACTCAATATTGTCAAGATGTCAGTTCTTCCCAACTTGATCTATAGATTCAATACAATCCTGATCAAAATCTCAACATGTTATTTTATGGATATAAAGAAACTGATTCTAAAGTTTTATGGAGACAAAAGACCTGGAATATTCAACACAATATTGGAGGAGAACAAAGTTGGAGGACTGACACTTCCTGACATCAAAACTTATTATAATTAAAAACTTCTGTTCTGCAAAAGACAATGTCAAGAGAAGAAGACAATGAGCCACAGATTGGGAAAAAATATTTACAGAAGACATATCAGAGAAAAGACTGTTATCCAAAATATACAAAGAACTCTTAAAACTCAACAATAAGAAAACAATTTGATTTTAAAATGGGCTGAAGAAGAACAAAAGGAAGAAGAAAAGGAGGAAGAGGAAGATGGAGAAGAAGACGATGAAGAAAGCATGAAAACTGGCAAGAAAGCAAAGCAAAAACAGCACCTTCATCTCTGCAGTGCTGAAGGTTTAATGTGGGTCCAGACACAGATTCATGAGGTTTTTTTTTTAGTGCTGTCTCTTTTTTAAAAAATAAAAAAGCTAGTAATATAAAAACTCTATGTTATCAAGAAGTCAAATTGTGATGATGACCCTGTTTAAATCAAGTCTGAATGGATAAAAATAAGTACAGATTTTGTGGTTTTGAAAATACTCTTAAGGTATTCAGGAAAATGTCCTTATGTGTAACATCTCCATTCTTAGTGATTCTGGATAAATGATGTGTGACTGTAACTTCCTCCTTGGTTAAATTATAAGCTATTATACATTACAACATGATTGAATATATGCCATTTCAAACCAAGCCCAAGATAAATGACCTATATTTCAAGTTAAGCTTTTTACATTTGAACAGAAGACAACAACCTTGGAATATGACTAAATCCCAAAGCAGAAAGACTGATATATCACATATGCTAAATATCATTGAGTCAAAGGCAATGAAATTTGTTATATACTATAATATTTGAGAATGTATGTGAGCTTTTAAAATGTACTCCATGGTTCAGTGCTATTAAGTCCTGATACATCCGGTTGATGCATCGCATCATCAACCTGCCAGGAAGCCTTTGGAGAGCAATTTGTCCCTGGATCCAAATCAAATATGTACCCTGACTGTTAAAAAATATTTTGTTAGACTAAATGACTGAGCTATCTTTGACAGGACTGCCAAATGAATTATGACAATGGTTGACCACTTTGAGCCCTGGGGCCGTATTACCAAAAGGAAAAAGAGAAAAATCTGTTCTTTCTGGTCTGATCTTATGCAGAACAAATGCATCATTCTTTCTGTTATGAATCTCAGTTGAGGTCCAAATGCTCTTGCACTCTTTTATACTGGAACTTAACAGGATATAGGTGTCATTTATCCTGTGTATTATCTGAAGTGGCACATCCTCAAAATTAGTGCACAACATTAATTCTGTATCACAACAAAGTTGAGGCTTAATGGAAGGAGGTGTGTAGGAGCCTAACTTACCTGTGTTCAAATTTCAGCTTTAATGAGGCTCCTAGTCTTAAAGTGGGATAATAATATCTATCTTTTGGGACTGCTGTAAAGGTTAATGGTGAATGTTAAGTGTCTGACATATTGTAGGCATTCATTAAAAGGATAGCTTTTATTATTATTATCTAACAACAGTCTTCTTCTATAATTGCTAACTTAAAGGCTAATGAGGATAAACATATGAAAATAATTATGTAGAAGATGTTGGGGAGCAGTCAGCTGGGCAATGCAGAACCTGCCTAAAGGCATTCAAAAACAAAAGCAGCAACACAATCACACGGACACTATTAACAATAGTATTCTCTGTGCCAACCAAACCTACCCTGTCTGCCCATTGGTCTCTAAACATGAAAACTCTTTCTCAAAATGCATTTAGGAAAAGTTATCAGAAATTATTTTGCCTCTGGGCACCTTTATACCCCAGACATGCAAGAGGCTTTTCCTTTTTTTTGTAAACAAACAGTTTCTAAATTCATTTTAAGCTCCGTCTCTCTCCTTTACCAACACATGAGTAATTCAACACATCCCAACTTTGTTTTACTGCTCCCCCACTGAATCAAAAAACGGGAACACTTGGATATCCGCAATGTTCAGTTTCCCTGTCTGGCTACCTGAATTCCTGAAGTAGACAGAAACAGAGCAGAAAGGAGGGGAAGGCCACGTTTCATTTCCCTCAGGCTTATGCTGCATTGTTATGATTTTCTTGAAGTCCAGGGCCCATGGAACTACGTAAATGGCTATGACTGCCCTAAGATAAAGACTTAATATTCAGTTTTATTGCATTTCTTTGTATTTTATGTTTCCTCTACATTGTGTTTTAGGAAAGTTTTGGAAAGTACAAAGATCTTACCCGTGGGGGGAAAAAACTGCTTTAAATAATTACTTGGTTCTTAGGGTGTTTTTTTTCTCAGAAAAATGGTTTTACTCCTGCAACTATTCAGGAGTTGACTTTCTCACAAAAGAAGGGCTTTCTGAAAAATTTCCATTGGCAGTAGTCCAATGCCATAATTACTTTAAATTAAACCCCCAAGTGTTTCCCTTTCTCTTCCTTAGCACCACAAACAATTCCTTCCTCTGAGTGTTAGACTCAAGTTTAACTCAGCAAGTTTCTAGAAGCAGTCCACAGGGCCACAGGGAGCAGAAATTCAAACTTTGACCTTGAAAGATGCTGCTAGGCTCTGTCGTTTATATGTTCAACACAGCCCCCATGTTCAGCTGAGTGTAGAAACACACTGGAGGCCAGGGTGTTTGTGGATAGAGAAGGGGTTGAGGGTGCATCCTGAAGGTTCAGGGGAGTGGGGGGCAGGGGGCAGGGGAAGAGAAGTTCTGTTTTCCAAAGTTTTGCGTGGCTGGGAAGGAATTTTAGGCAGCTATATAGAATTATTATCCAAACATTTATTCAAGGTTAAAACATTGATCAGATCAAATATTTTAAAGAAATTATTCAGAATTGAAGATTCTCACGCTGATTCATTAAGTTGGAAACATCTGCACTTGCCCAGAATTTATTTCACCCTCCAAATATATTTATAACAGACTTAATGATCTGTCATGTATACAAGTCTACCAGCCATAATTGTTTTAATTCTACTTAATTTTTTCAAACAATATTTTTCCAAAGCACTGAAGATTACTTGGATAAACTCACAATTGGAGAGAAGCAGCAAAAGCTTAATATCTTTCCTCACCCCAGTCCTCCTCCACCCCCATCCCATCCCAACTCAAATGCTTAGGTTCTAACTAAGGCAAAAAATAGAGATCTGAAGAACAAAAGCTCAAGCTTAACCAAGGTACTAAACCTCGTGGCTCAGGGACTCTTATAAAGGCAGAATAGTGTGGGTACCACAAATGAACGTCCAAGTTTGCTCCTTGGACTTGCTTGACTGAAAATTGCTTTCTCTTGTCTGGAGGAGAAGAGATCAGACTCTTAGACCTGTTTTCAAGCATTTTGTTCAGGAGTCTCTCAGTCCTTCACTGTGTATTCCTTTAGACTTTCCTTTTGAATTTTGTAGTTCAGTTGCCCTTCTGTTGAGTTTTGTTGCTGATAATTTGAAAATGTCTCTGGTTCTCTGTAACTCTGCTCTTCAGAAGATTTACAGGTGGGTCTCTTTAGCCATGCCCTGAAAAGGTGATAAAATTTTTTGTAATCTATTTAGAGGCTACACAATTTAACATAATTCTACCTTCATCTCTCATCATCTTATACATATAATCCATTAGGCTGTTTTATAGAGGCTAAATATGAAAGGACAGTGGTACTATAGTATTTCTTAACCTATTATCAAGACCACAATATTTTATCAGGAATGAAGACCAAATGCAAATTTCCATTCTCTTTGTATAACATTTATGCAATAAAGAATAAATTGAGTACATGATTTTTCATTTCTGAAGTACTAGGGCTAGTAATGCATGAGCTGCAGAGAAGCAAGCATTAATCTATCTCGCTGCTAAGAAATGAAATGTCACTTAGAGGAACTTGTTCTTGCTGGCACACTTTTTCATGGAATTCTCCATCAGAAAGCAGAGAAAAAACTAATTCTTTTTCCAAGTGCATTATATCATAGCACATCTACACTTTTGCACATGTCCAGATTTAGTTCCTGCATATGGAGTGTACAGAAGCTTTCATTTTTCAAGGATACCTCATTTGATTTCATTTTTCACAATGAAATAAGTGATTTTTTTAAAAAAGAAAAGTAGGATAGACACAAAGGAAATATTTCTTCAAAAGAATACTTGTTTCTCAATAGCTGTTGTATTTCTGAGCTGACACCATTGCTGTGGGTTTTGGGTGGTGTCACAAGATGTGTGTGTGTGTGTGTGTGTGTGTGTGTGTGTGTGTACCTGATCAGTTCTCTTCACTCGTGTTATTGGATGAATGATTTCTCTGGTGAATTGAGATCACAAATTTTTAGGTGAATTAAGGGCATAAGTAATTTTAATGATAATAAAGTACTTTAATATAATAGGTGACTGAAAAGCCTAAATACTATCTGTTTAGTTTTTAGAAGCAGAGCAATTATCTTTATACATATTTCTTTGCAAAAGAGTAGACAGTACCATTCATTTTTCCAGTAGGAATGCATTTTTTAAAATAATATATTTATTTACAAAACACCAAACAAAGAACAGACTTACTTTCCACAAACTAATTTTAAAAACATTTATTCAAAATAATTTAGATTTCAAGGAAACAATTACAGAAACCCACATTATCATCTATGCTTTGTGAAATAAAATTATCTGTGGATATTTTGTTGATTTTCCACAAATGTGCCTTCCTGTAATTGAACATATGGTTACATCCAAGTAAAGTAACACCTCCTTTATTGGAAATCCCTTAGGGATTCACTGTTCCAAACACTGGGATTTTTTCCAGGTAACTGAGGCTTTTCCCTTTAACCTACCACGATTTTTCAAATATTTCCTTAAAATTGTACCACATAAGTCTCTCTTTGTTTTTAAGAGCAGTAGTAAACATAATTTAATCTTTTAAACGTAAGTTAACCCCCCGCTTTGTAAACGTGGGATACTGATAACACTTAATTTGCAAGAGTGTTTTAAATATTTTTAAAATACTCACATCACTGTTATAAACATTACTGGCTACACCTCTCCATCTGCGGGTCCTGTGAGCCAGCTGAGGCTTATAAAGTTATTTAGTCTCAGAATCCCTCACGATGCACACCTGTCTCCTCTGCAAAATCAGAGGGGGTGCGGTGGTGAGGAGGGGCTCTGTCCTCCTAACCAATCTCTCCCACTTCCATTTTGCGGCCAGTAGAACTTACTTCTAAGAGCCCCATCACCCTCCTGGTGCCTCTCATCCTTCTGTGGGTTGAGAAACCAGAGAGCTGAGGCTCTTAGCATTCCAGGGAATGGGTCCTGATGAAGACTGAAGACTTGCCTGTGAGTAAACAGCTTAATAGTTTTGAGGATGGTGTTGTGGTGTCAGGGAGGCCTATGCTTATTGTGAACCTTTTTTTTTTTTTTTTTTAACATCTTTATTGGAGTATAATTGCTTTACAACGGGTGTGTTAGTTTCTGCTTTATAACAAAGTGAATCAGCTTTACATATACATATATCCCCGTATCTCTTCCCTCTTGCATCTCCCTCCCTCCCACCCTCCCTATCCCACCCCTCTAGGTGGTCACAAAGAGCTGAGCTGATCTCCCTGTGCTATGCGGCTGCTTCCCACTAGCACTAGCTATCTATTTTACGTTTGGTAGTGTATATATGTCCATGCCACACTCTCACTTTGTCCCAGCTTACCCTTCCCCCTTCTCGTGTCCTCAAGTCCATTCTCTAGTAGGTCTGTGTTTTTATTGCCGTCCTGCCCCTAGGTTCTTCATGACCTTTCAGCTTCTTCACTGAGCTCCTGTTTTCTGAGAGAGCTGGATAAGCAATGTTTACATTCAAAATACCTTGCCCTACCTTTGATTGGATATTGCTTCTGGGTGAAGAGTAAAACATAAATAAGACCATACAAAATGGTATTGATGGCATTATACCTTTTTTTTTTTTTTTTTTTTTTTTTTTTGTGGTACGCAGGCTTCTCACTGTTGTGGCCTCTCCCGTTGCAGAGCACAGGCTCTGGACGTACAGGCTCAGCGGCCATGTCTCACGGGCCCAGCTGCTCTGAGTCATGTGGGATTTTCCCGGACCGGGGCACAAACCCGTGTCCCCTGCATCGGCAGGCGGATTCTCAACCACTGCGCCACCAGGGAATCCCTATACCTTTTTTTTTTTTTAATCCTTATTTTTTTTCTGATTTGCACATTGATTTCCACATTGGGGTTTTTTTAAATTAAGTATAGTTGATTTACAATGTTGTGTTAGTTTCAGGTGTACAGCAAAGTGATTCAGATATATATATTCTTTTTCATCTTTTCCATTATAGGTTATTACAAGATATTGAATATAGTTCCCTGTGCTGTACAGTAGGTCCTTGTTGTTTATCTAGTGTATATATAGTAGTGTGTATCTGTTAATCCCAAACTCCTAATTTATCCCTCCCCCACCCCCCTTTCCCCTTTGGTAACCATAAATTTGTTTTCTATGTCTGTGAGTCTATTTCTGCTTTGCAAATATGTTCATTTGTATCATTTTTTTAGATTCCACATTTAAGAGATATGTGATATTTGTCTTCCTCTGACTTACTTTGCTTAGTATGATCATCTCTAGATCCATCCATGTTGCTGCAAATGGCATTATTTCATTTTTTTATGGCTGAGTACTATTCCATTGTATGTATGTACCACATGTTCTTTATCCATTCCTCTGTCTATGCACAGTTAGGTGCTTCCATGTCTTGGCTATTGTAAATAGTGCTGCTATGAACATCAGGGTGTATGTATCTTTTCCAATTAAAGTAATCATCTTTTCTGGATACAGATGGCATTATACTTTACATAAAAGTGGTTTTCAAACTTGCTTTGAAAGCAGAATCCCTTTTCCCACTTACTGTGTTAAAGAAAGTGAAGCAGAGCTACATCCCACTTACTTGGCATCTCCTCCTCTCAAAACCATTGGGCCCCTTAAGAGGAGATTCCTCAGAGCCCAGGATCTTACTACCTTTCTATTCAAAAACAAAATACTCATTTCTAACCTCAATTACTCACTTTTTGATTCTCTATAATGAATGTAAAAAACCAGGATAATAGTAGAGAAAGTCATTTTAGTAGCTCTAACAGGCAATGATCTTGAACACTACCTTCCTTATGAAGGGAAGCCAACCTTCTTCCACATTTCAGAACTTTAACAAAATTTTTTGTTTTTTAATCTTGACAGATGTGTGTGTTCCTCACTGATGAATTTCTCTACGTGCCTTTCAACACCTTCCATCCATAGAGAAGCCAACCTATTCAAGTCAGTACTTGTCATCCTTGAGGTAAGATTGGCTGGGATCCTATTATGGTACTGGACTTTTTAAAAAATTTTTATTTATTTTCATTTTTGGCTGTGTTGGGTCTTCGTTTCTGTGCGTGGGCTTTCTCTAGCTGCGGCGAGTGGGGGCTACTCTTCATCGCGGTGCGCGGGCCTCTCATTGTTGCTGCCTCTCTTGCTGCGGAGCACAGGCTCCAGACGCGCAGACTCAGTAGTTGTGGCTCACGGGCCTAGTTGCTCCGCAGCATGTGGGATCTTCCCAGACCAGGGCTCGAACCCGTGTCGCCTGCATTGGCAGGCGGATTCTCAACCACTGTGCCACCAGGGAAGCCCTATGGTACTGGTCTTGATGACTAATATATCCTATTCGTAATATCTCAGTGCGAATATTTGAAGTCCTCTTTAATACAATGGGGAGTAATAAGAAGAATATTGGAGCAGAGTCAGAAATCTTAGAAATTGCTATGACAACAATGAAGTAATATCTGTGAAATGTCTTTGAAAATGTGATGTATTATTTTGATTTACAAATAAGTTTTATTAGACAGTTTATGTGCCAGGGACTGTTCTAGGCACTGGGATACAGCAGTGAACAAGACTAAATCTCTCTCTTCGTAGCACTCACATTTTAATGGAGACAAATAAATCAATAGATTTACTATTGTTATTTTTATTACATCATCATCATCATCATCATTAAATAGAGCAACTTTGCCTATTAGTGCATGCTTACTTACCCTTTGGATTGTGGACATAGTGAGTTTGAAGTTTGAAGGTGAAGATGTGGATTTGTGTCCTGCCTTCCTACCATGTACTAACTTGACAGATTCATAAGCTAATCATCTTATTTTACCAAGGACATTTCCTCATTTGTAAATTTGGGACAATAATAATGCTTAAGTCACAAGAGTGTTTTAAATATTGTTGAGTATCTTAAAGTGCTATGCAGTACTATACATACTTAGTCCTATCTCTTTTAATATGGTGTCCTCCAACAGAGAGGCCCAGGGACTTCCCTAGGGGTCCAGTGGTTAAGAATCTGCCTGCCAATGCAGGGGACATGGGTTCGAGCCCTGGTCCGGGAAGATCCTACATGCCGGGGAGCAACTAAGCCTGTGCACCACAACTACTGAGCCTGCGCTCTAGAGCCCGTGAGCCATAACTACTGAAGCCTGCGTGCCTAGAGCCCATGCTCTGCATTAAGAGAAGCCACCGCAATGAGAAGCCCACACACCGCAGTGAAGAGTAGCCCCCGCTCACCTCAACTAGAGAAAGCCCGCACGCAGCAACAGACACAACACAGCCAAAAATAAATAAATAAATAATAAAAATAATTATTTTAAAAAAATAGAGAAGCACAACGTGCTGTCCTAGCTTTAGCTAATTTAAGATATCTTCTTTTTTCTAAACATATGGTAAAAAAAATAATAATAATAATTGGAAACAGAAGTGTCTGCTGTTCCAGATAACATGAAGCATATTCGTGTTGCAACATTTAAGCTACATGCATAGCCATGAATTGGCCAGTGTTTTGCCAACAACATAGTAAATGACAACTATTCATGTATCAGTTCTCCCTTGTTCTGATTACAACCTTATACATGGCGATGATTCATGGTACTTGCTTTTCAAGTCACAATTTCAAGCAACATCATTTGTCTTCTATCAGCAATTCATACTTAGACCAAGATTCTAAGTGCTGATCTCTTGTATTTCATAGCATTTCTAGTCTCGGACAGCCCCATTCAGACTGTAATCTTTAAAGTAAAGGGTGCAGATGGCCTTAAAAAACAAGAAACTCACCATTCATTTATGTCTATTTCATGATCGTAATTATTTTGCCCAGTAGAGAGTCTTGTTCAATGCTACTTGCAGAGTAGTTTATTCAATAAATTTTGTCCACTGAATATTGTAGCACACATTACTGTGTGTTTATATTTCATACATCAAAACCAATCTGATTCCAAGGAGAACCACATGAGTTAGAAACATAGATTTGAACCAAATGAGAAAAGATAGATGATAGAAAGAGGATGGCCTTTGAGATGGGCATTCATTGATTCGTATTTTCACTCAGGAAGCATGTTATAATGTTTAATATGTACTAGGAACAGGGATACACATTCCCTGTCCTCAGGTAGAACCAGTTTAGTGAGTGAGTGAATGACATAATAGTTATAAGACACAAATAGGAGTAATGGAGAGAGGACATGAGAAAAAGGCATGGAAACAAATAAAATTAGTGCAGTCTAGAATAGGCAAGTCCATAGAGAAAGATGTATGGTTGCCAGGGGCTGGGGGATTGGGGAACTATATTTCTAACAGAATGGGATATATTTTAAGGCTGAGGAAAATGTCCTAAAATTAGATAGTGGTGTTGGTTATACAACCTTGTGAAAATATTTTTAAATTCACTGAATTGTATACTTAAAAGGGATAAATGTTATAGTGCATGAATTATACCTGAATTTTTTATAAAACAGAGTGCAGGGCTTCCCTGGTGGCTCAGTAGTTGAGAATCCGCCTGCCGATGCAGGAGACACGGGTTCGTGCCCCGGTCCGGGAAGATCCCACATGCCGTGGAGCGGCTGGGCCCGAGAGCCATGGCCGCTGAGCCTGCGTGTCCGGAGCCTGTGCTCCACAACGGAAGAGGCCACAACAGTGAGAGGCCCGTGTACAGAAAAAAAAAAAAAAAAAAAAAAACAGAGTGCAGGTTTAGGAGAACACTGAATTTTCCTAAGTAACTGCATGTATTAGTTTCCTAGGGCTACCGTTACAAAATACCACAAACTGAGTGGCTTGAAATAACAGAAATTTACTGTCTCATAATTCTGGAAGATAGAAGTCCAAAATAAGACATTGAAAGCCATGCTCCCTCTGTAACTTGTAGGGGAGAACTTTACCTTACCTTTCCCTAACTTCTAGTGGAAGCCATCAATCTCTGGCATTTCTTGGCTTAGAGATGCATCCTTCCCATCCATCTCTGCCTCTTTTGTCACATGGTGTTCTCTCTGTGGGTCAGTTTCCAAATCTCTCTCTTCTTATTAGGACACCAGTCATTTGGATTAGAGCCCACCCTGATGACTTCATCTCGACTTGATTATATCTGCAAAGACTCTATTTTCAAATAAGGTCACATTCTGAGCTTCTAGGAAGGACATGAATTGGGGGACACTATTCAACCCATAACACTGGGACATAGAGAAGAAGAGTATTTAGACTTCGTTATAATGGAATAGTAATGCTAATATTAGGAGTTTGCTCTTAAATTCCTAGGCAAAATGCAGTTTTGAATTTTTAGCTGGAAAATTAATGGAACTACATGTTACGAGAATTAGTCTGGCGATAACTGGTGGAATGATTTGGATTTAAAAGAGACAAGAAGTAGGAAAATTGAAAAGGAAAGTTGTAGAGAACATTGAGGAGGAGAAATCCTCAACATGTAAAAGGAACCCATGCCCCCATCGTCCCCCCCGCCTTTTTTTTTTGGCATTACACAGACCTCTCACTGCTGTGGCCTCTCCCGTTGCGGAGCACAGGCTCCAGACGCGCAGGCTCAGCGTCCATGGCTCACGGGCCCAGCCGCTCCGCGGCATGTGGGATCTTCCCAGACTGGGGCACGAAACTGTGTCCCCTGCATCGGCAGGCGGACTCTCAACCACTGTGCCACCAGGGAAGCCCAGTCCGCCTTTTTAAATCCACAGTATTTTGTAATTAGTCTGCCTCCAGGGCATAAGAATGGTAGAAATGCTGGTTATCAGTAGGGGTTGTTGTGTGAAAAATTATAGAGTAGAAATGTATTTTCATTGCTCACCAGTAAAAATAAAGAAAAGTAGAGACATTTAGAGAATATTTTAGGAGATGAAAGTCTCAGAATTTGATGATGGATTAGAAATGCTGGGGTGAGAGATACCAAGGATGGCTTCTGGCTTGTGGTTTACATAAATACATAACTCATTCATTGAAATGAGGGATGTTGGAAGAGAACTGGTTTTGGATTGGGAGTAGAGGTAGAAATGATGAATTCAATATTGCACAGGTTGAATTAGAGATGTTTTCGATATATATTTAGTGGTTATGTGAAGGATCTGAAGCTCACTTACAAGTTTATGTATAAGAAATAGTTGAAATTAGGATGTGGATACAATCTCTCAGAGAATATACAGTATCATGAAGGAAATGATACAGGAGCAAAATTTGAACAACTCGGAACTGGAGATTAGGTGGAGGACGATGAGCCTGCAAATGAAACAGATTGGGAGAGACAAGAAAGGAAGGAAGGAAGCAGCAAAAATTTCTCTACTAAAAGTAAGGGAAGAGACAATTTTACATGAAAACAGTGGTCAGTAATGACCAGTGCTATTGAGAAGTCAAGGTGAAGATTTGGCTCCCTCGAGGTAACTGATGACTCTAACTAGTTAAGTACCATTCATATGCTGATAACTCCCAAATGTAAAATTCCAGTCCATCTCTTTTCTGAACACCAGACTCATATCTCCAGTTGCATATTGAATGTCTACTTGGCATCACAAGCTTAACACATTCAGAAGAAAGTTCCTGATTTTCTTCCCCAAATTTGCTCCCCCTGCACTCTCCCTCATCTCACTCAGTGTCAGTGCACCATCCTTGACTCTTAGTTTACTTTCCTACAACTCATCCAGTCTTCACCAAATTCTATTGACTCTACCTTCAAAGTATTCCGACCCCTAACCACGTCACCACCTCCTTATGCTAAACTCCATTGTTTCTTCTTATTTTTAATAATAGCTTTATTGAAATATAATTCATGTACCATGTAGTTTATCCATTTAAAGTGCCCAACTCAGTGGTTTTTATTGTATTTGCATAGTTGTACATCCATTACCACATTTAATTTTGGAACATTTAGTCATCCCCCCAGAAAAATGTAACAGTCATTCCCCATTCCCCCTTTCCCCTAGTCCCTGGCAGTCACTAATCTACTTTGTATCGTATGGAGTTGTCTATTCCGGATTTTTCATATAAATGATATTGTACACCATGAGGTCTTTTGTGAATGGCTTCTTTCATGTAGTATAATGTTTTCAAGGTTTATCCATGTTGTATGATATATCAGTACTTCATTCATTTTATGACTGAATAATATTCCATTGTATGGATATAGCACACTTTGTTTATCCATTCATCAATTGATGGATATTTTGGTTATTTCCACCTTTTGGCTCTTAGGAATAATGATGCTATAAATTTTCATGTTTTTTTTCAACATCTGTTTTCCTTTCTCTTGGGTGTGTACTTAGGAGTGCAGTTGCTGGATCCCTGGATCACAGGGTAACTCTGTGTTTTACCTTTTAAGGAGCTGCCAGACTGCTTTCCAAAGCAGTGTCCATTATTTCTTGGTGGAATTATTTCATCAACATTGTTACTGCTGCCCTTGCTTCCATCCTTGCTCCCCACAGCACATTTTGTCTGCGCACATCCCTCCACTGGGTCCTCAGCTGAGTCAGAGTAAAGCCAAAGCACTTGCAAGGATTACAAGCTCCCACACAATCTGGCCCCATATGACCTCACTGGTTTTATCTCCTGCTGTGCCTCCTCCCCTTGTTTATTCCCTACTTATCTCTTTGCTCTTTCCTGTATATTACCAGGCACACTTCCACTGCTTATCCACTCCCTCTTCCTGGGAAAGACTTCCCACTGTATCCATAGTGCTTGCTCTTTACCTCCTCAGGTCTTTATTCAAGTGCTTCCTTCTTGGTGAGGCAGCCAACACTCCATCACTCTCTTTCCTGCCTTGCGTGTGTGTATGTGTGTGTGTGTGTATTTTTATCCATCACACTTATTACCACTGAAAGTACTATGTAGTTTGTTTCACATCTGTTTGCCCCCATGCTATATCTTCAGGGCCTAGACTATCTAGTAGGATTAAAGAAACATTTGGTGAATGAATAATTGAATGAATATGTGTTAAGCCTGGCAGCCTTATTGGACTAGGTAGAGTAGTGAATGGGAATTGAGGACATGGGTCAGTGAGAAGAGATGACACTTCTAGTGTGTTTGTGAATGAGAGAGAGTCTGAATATACATAAATCTTTCTGCCTTCTCTCCTGTTACTATAGATTCAGGGTCCATGCTCTTAACTAAGGCCAGCTCTCCACATGTACCTACGATCTTGTGGGAAGGAAAAAGGTTTTCTCTACCAGCTTAGGTCCAAATAGTCAGAGGCCTGAAAATTAACCAAAAATAAACAGATTAGCTAGAGAAAAGACAAGATCTCTTTAACAAGAGCACACAGGAGTTGCTCAGTGATGAGTAACTCAGGGAATGGATAGGGATAAAGTTTTATATACCAGCTTAACAAAGAGCAGGGCTTAGGGTTTCAGTGAGAACGTATGGAAGCTTTTATTGGGGTGTTTTTTTTTTAAATTTAATTTTATTTATTTTTCGTTTTGGCTGCTTTGGGTCTTTGTTGCTGCACACGGGCTTTCTCTAGTTGCGTCGAGCAGGGGCTACTCTTCGTTGCGGTGCACGGGCCTCTCATTGCAGCGGCTTCTCTTGTTGCGGAGCACGGGCTCTAGGCACGCAGGCTTCAGTAGTTATGGCTCGCGGGCTCTACAGTGCAGACTCAGTAGTTGTGGTGCATGGGCTTAGTTGCTCCGCAGCATGTAGGATCTTCCCGGACCAGGGCTCGAACCCGTGTCGCCTGCATTGGCAGGCGGATTCTCAATGACTGCGCCACCAGGGAAGCCATTATTGAGTGTTTAGATGCTAATGGAAATGGGCAGACTGTTTCCTTGCTAGGTGGAAATTTCCTCCTGGTGGGGGGTAGGGAGTATGGCAGCTGAATTCATATTTCCCAGGGCTGAAGGTCTGTCTTCTTTCAAACAGGAAACTCCCTCAGGGGCAGGAGGGGGGGGTGTAGATGGGGGGAGTCAGTGGCAGCTGTATTTTCGGGAGGTTTTTCTTTTTGAGATAATGTCTTTCTGTGGCTACTGTCTGTTCAGGTGTTTTCAGTTTAAAATAATCTTCAGACCACTTTGGTGGGCTGCTATTTCCTTCAGTCCCATCCCCTGTAGCCTGCACAGACAGGTCCCCTCGATGCACCCTCTTGGGACAACCATGCACAGAGAAGGCCACGTGACAGTCTCACTTGGAGCTGAGTGAGGTGCACAGCCCTGGTTAAGGGCATCACCCCTGCAAATGTCTCTTCTCAATCCTGTATCATCAGTTTTCCCTTCTTGGCTGCATCATCCTGTTACATACAAACATGCTGTTATTCCCCCCCAGTTTTAAATAAAGTAAAATCAACCCTTGATTTTAATAGGAAAATTTAAATATGGACCAGGTATTGGATGATACCTAGGAATTACTGTGAATATAGTCACAGGAGACCCCTACCCTCAGGCAAGAACAGGAGACTATAAAAAATCCAATAAATACAGAAGGCTCTCTGTTCATCCTAATTTACAAAAAGTCCTGTCTTCTTGCACAAGCTTGGAATCAAGTCTGCTCAGATAGGAAGAGAAAAAGTAAGAGTTCAGACCAGTCAGGGCCCTGAAGAAAGTGAAGCAACACCCAGGGCCACTGTTCTAGGACGCCAGCAAGTCGTCTCCATGTGCTTAGAGGAAAAACTTAGTGAATTGTGATGCCCAGAAACTTCTGCTGTTGTCTTTGTGTAAAACATTTAAAATTAGTATATGTATTATTTTGTCTCAATAAAAAGTTGACTTAATTTTAAGTGACTTAATTTTGAGTACATAGTCTTATGAAGTAAAACAAAAAAACTCTAGACAGTAGTCCTAGTTTTAATCTAGTAAATTGTGAAATAGAAATTATGAAAGACTTGGAGAACTAAGTTAAACATTCAATACTCAGCATTGACTGTATAACCTACCAGAAGTAAATAGCTTTTGGAATAAACGAGCAAACATAAATACAATCAACTAAGTTGTTAAATTCACCAAACTCCATATTGATGTTCTAAAAGCCCATCCCCAGGCCATCTTTAGATTAAGAACAAAAATGGAAATACCAGCCCTTACTTCTATAACTTACTTAATATTGACAGTCTTAAACACTCATAAACACAGCCATGAAATTGTCAATCCTGTGCTTCTATTTGTTGCCTCTCCTGGTACAAAGCTAATACATTCTGTATTAATTTCCTAGTTAATTCAAGACTAGCTAACATGTTTCTATAGATAGATATCATGCAGGAGGGGGGAAAAAAGAGGTGAAAGAAAAAATTGTTTTATGGTCATTGCTGTCATATTACTGTTCTCAATGATGGATTAAATTATAAAAGGACCAAAATATCAGTGCATTACTAATTCCTGGGAAAATGACCTTCTGAGGATACTGTGGTGGAAGGTAACAGAGAAAGTGTCAACTTGGGACTCACAGACAGAAAAGGGCTTCTCTAATTTACTAATGGGCCTTAGGCTAACTTTCCTAAGATGCCAGATTTACTAAAAAAAAATCTGCTGGGTGCCAGTCCCAGGCATAGGCATGGTCCCTCCATGTTGGAGGCCATAGCCAATGGATGAGACAGTTACTGTTGTATAAGAAAGAATTCGGCTGATCTTTGCCCCACTTCCTAGGAGGGAGCCTCTAAGTCCTTGGAATTTCCAAAATGAAAGGAGTGTCTTTGTTATTCATTGTGGGTCCCTTGGACCACACTGGGATTTATGCCAATGAGGTGACTCCTGGTGAGCCCCTAGATAATTTCAGGGTGGGGCTTCCATGCTGGAGAGACCATACTGCATAATTAGAGGGTTATGGTTTTGAGCCACGCATTTATAAGTCCAAGTTCTGAGAAGGGGATGGGGGCTCAAGATTGAGTTTAATCACATGGCCAATGATTCAATCAATCAAACCTATGTCATGAAACCCCAATAAAAACTCTGTATATCTGAAGCTCTGGTGAGCTTCCAGGTTAGTGATACTTATCAATGTGCCAGGAGGGTCATACATCCTGAGGACAGGGAACATTTTTGTTGGGGATCCTCTCAGACCTCACCCTGTGTGTCTCTTCATTTGGCTGGTTCTAATTTGTGTGCTCTATGATAAAATTATAATCCTAAGTATAATGCTTTCCTGAATTCTCTGAGTCATTCTAGCAAACTATAGAACCTGGGGAGGTAGTGGGAAGCTCCAGATTTGTAGCCGGTTGGTCAGAAGTGTGAGTGTCCTGAGAACTCTAGAGCTTACAACTGGTGTCTGAAGTGAGGGGTATGTTGTAGAGCACTGTGCTCTCGACCTGTGAAATCTGACCCAACTCCACATAGTTAGTGTCAGGACTGCATGGCAGATATATGCACAGAAAACGAGCACCACGAGGAAATGCTAAGAGAGGGGTGTGCACTGAGAAAGTGCAGGAGGCACACAGGGAGAAGCACATGACCCAGCCCTTCCTCTAAGGACAAGGGAAGCTTCTAGCAATTGTCTCTTGAGACAACTCCAAGAATGTTTATTTTGTAAAAATTGAAAGTAAAAAGAAGAAAATAAAATCACCCAACCAAAGATAATCAAATCCATGTTTATAGTTTTGGCATATCTTCTTCTACGCATCTTTTTATGGATTTTTACATACTTGGGGTAATACTATATATGCAATTCTTTTTATTTTCATTTAACACGTCCATCATAAGCATTATCTTTTGACGTTAAAGGTTCATCACCCATTTTCATTTTAATGGTTGCACAACACACTATCCTACAGATACTATGTAGTTTATCTAACACTTTTCCTAAGTTTGAGCCCTTGGGGTTGCTTCTGGCTTTTGATATAACAAATAATGCTAAGATGAATATCTTAATGTATAAATCTTTTTCCACATTTCTGATTATTTCCTTAAGATAAACTTTTTTTTTTTTTTAAAGTCTGACCTTATTTATTTCTTACTCTTAGAAAACCTTATTTTTGACTGGACTCAGACTTAGAGGTAGAAGCTGTCAGACAGGAAAGCCTCCATCTCTTGGCAGTCTGTTCCTGGAGTTTTTCTTTGGTGTCCTTCATCCTCTGGGCCAATGGTTAGCATGTTCTGTGGCCTTTTCCTAATTTTTCTTAGTACCCTGTTTCTTCAGAGCAACAAGCCGACTTTGGTGTTTCAGGACACAGGGAATAATATAACACTGAGTCTTGGGCACCAAGGTTTCTTACCTTCTCTGTTCAGGAGCTTTCCACAGCATACTGGCAGACATCATCTTCTTTAGAGAGATTGGAAAGTTTGTGGGTTCAGCTAGCTCTTTTGGGCCCCAGGCGATGATGCACAGTAGTATCAGTGAGTGCAAGAATATCTTTTTCCAATGGTTATTATTGGTTAAAATAATAACTGAGTTGAGAACACTCAGATTGGCATCCACAGTGCATCTCCTGAACAGATTTGTGCTTTCTTTCTCTAGTCCTCCTAGTCCACCCTGCTTTGTGGGGAAACCTGGTTCGTCATCCCCACCACTGATTCCAGCCACATAGCCCTTCCCTTCTTCACCCAGAGCATCTAAAGCAGCTTCTGTGGCTAAACGCTTCTCATAGAAGGTTCAAAGTTTGCCTTTGTTTGCTACTTTATTTTTATTTTTATTTTTTTTGCGGTACTTCGGCCTCTTACTGTCGTGGCCTCCCCCGTTGCGGAGCACAGGCTCCAGACGCGCAGGCTCAGCGGCCATGGCTCGCGGGCCCAGTGGCTCCGCGGCATGAGGGATCTTCCCGGACCGGGGCACGAACCCGTGTGCCCTGCGTCGGCAGGAGGACTCTCAACCACTGCGCCACCAGGGAAGCCCCAAAGTTTGCCTTTGTTGTCCACTTCAGTGAGTTTCTGGCAGCCCATGGTTGGGAAAGAGATGTTCAGCTTTGTCTTGAAGCAGTTGCTTGCCTCTGAGACACAGCAAAGATGATAAACTCTTGAAGTAGAATTACTGAGTAAAAGGATTTGTTTTTACAACTCCTAAAACCTGATGCCAAATTGATTTACAGAAATATGAATTGACACTCCTGCCAGGCATGTGCAAATGTCTAACTTAAATCTCATTTGCCAAAACTAAAACATTTGCTAAAAAAATTGGAAATTCGATAGGCTGCCAAAACTTTTTTATTGCTTTAATAAAATTTTATTGCATTCATTTGACTACTTGTGAGGCCAGTTGAATATTTTTTTCATATCTATTAGTTAATTATACTTATTTGGGTTTGAGTGCTTTGTTCTAAGTATTCACTTATGTCTTAAGTGTTTAACAATATGTTAAATTTATCATATACAGTACATAGACTATGGCCTTTACTAAAGACTGATGTTCTGATAGGGCGTTAGCCTTTTATGAAATTATGATATTAACATGTCATGGGTTTTTTTCCTATTATGTTTTATATATTGGCACGTTGAGGATTATGTTTTTGTGAAGTAAAAAAAATTGTTTTGTTATATTCGTTTGTGATTGTGTGTTGCTCAGACTGCCCTCCTAGAGAGGACTCCCTGCCCAGTGACCAGGCGTGTGCTTAGCTTCAGCCTCTAGCTGTTAGTCCTTTTAGGTTTTGCTTCAGCTTTTGAGCTGAGGGCCCACTATTTTCAGGATGATCTTCAGCCAGTAAAGAGGCACCGAAGCTTGGCCATTTCTGCCCAGTGCATGATCCCTCTAATGGGTATTTTTTGCCTAGAGCAGGAGCCTGAGGGCAGTTTCTGCTCAGGAAAAGAAGCCCATTCCAGCCCTGAGGAGCTGCTCTTGCACAAGTGTTTGAGGCACCGTGTCTAAATGCCGCAAGGGGTAGAGTGTGGCAGAGACCTAGACGCTCAGCTCAGATCTTCAAAAATGGACTTGTTGCCCAGTTAAATGGTACAGCTGGTGGACAACCTCCAGCTGTAAGTTCCTTCTTGATCGTCCTGAGCTTTCATGCCATGATTGCTCTTGTTCTCAAGGCAGCCCTAACCACATATAGAACAAGAAACTTGTTCAAGGGCCTAGCTGGTCTACCCAAACTGGGACTGATCTAATGGGAAATCTTGGCTCCAGAGCTCCCCTTGGGGCTAACCGACTTCTTTCAGATCCACATTCCCTGCCCAATCCTGCTTCCTCCTCTCTACCTTTCACAGTGTTGCCTACCAGTAAGGCTTTCATGTTCTAACACATTTCAGTGTCTGCTTCCTAGAAAACCCAGCCTGTGACAGGAGCTACCATGGTTTTAAGCTTAGCCGTTCTTCCCATCCTGATACTAGAGAAACATTCACATAGACTTGGTTCTATTTTTCAGAAGGACTTGACTTCTTGTATTTCAATTTTGTATTCATCTGCAAATTATTTTGGTGTGGTGCTAAGTGAGGATCTAACCGGATTTTTCTTCCTGTGGTAGATGGCATTGAATATCTCTGCCTCTTGTCTTTTATACCTTTGTGTCATCTCCTCCCCTTGAGTGTGGGCTGGACTCAGTAGCTGAATATTAGATTATAAATAACTGCAGGTCCTGTCTTGAGCTCTCGCTCTCCCTTTCTCTTGGCTCACTTACACTGACGGGGAGGAAGCAGCCTATTGCAAGCAGCCCTATGGGAGAACCACGCGAGGTGGTGAGGAGCTCAAACCAATGGAACAAGAGGAGCTCAGACTGTCTAGCCAACAGCCTGTGATGAGGTGAAGCCTGCCAGCCACCAAGTGACTGAGCTTAGAAGCAGGTCCTTCAGGCCCAGCTGAGTCTGCATCATAACTGCAGCTCCAACCGACAGCTCAACTGCAACCTCATAAGGGATCTTGATTGAGTGAAATGTACCCAGTTAAGTTGCTCCCCAGATTCCTTGTTGAAAGAAATTATGATATATGTCTGTAGATTTCAACTATTACATTTAGGTGTAATTGGTTATACAGCCATAGATAACTGACATATTCCTAAAGGAACAGCCAACACTTGCAGCTTTATTTGTTTTTTTGTTTGTTTGCTTATTTGCTTAACAAGCTAGAAGTTTACTTCTTGTCCAGTTAACAGGCCAAGCCTAGGAAGGTGATTCTGCTATTCTTGACAAGTGGCTCTCATTTAAACAACTGAGTCTCAGGCAATTGTTTAAATCTCACCTTCTCTAAATTAGAAGGACAGGAGAGAAGGACCAGAAGCCCATCCTTTGAGCAGCAAGACTTAGAAGTGGTATTTTTCAATTTCACTTATATCCCATTAGCTAAAATTTGATCACATGGTTGTACCCAGTTGCATAGGGAGGTTTGAAAATGCAACATGATTTATTGATCATTCCTTTCCCCTACTGAATTATTTTTCATCTCAACCAAATGTTGTATTCTGTCCATTGATCCTTAGCTGTTGCCAGAATATTCCACTCATTTCTGATTTTTTATACATTTTATACAGTTTTTCATTATTACTTTCCTTTCTGAACAAACTAGAAGCTACTTTTTTATTGTCTGCAATTACAAGCAAATGGTTATATCAGTATGTCGAATTTCTTAAAACTATTGGTATTTTTAAAGTTTTATCAAAGTCAAACATTCATATAAAAAGTACACAAATTACAAATGTAATTTCAACGTATTTTTACACAATGGACACAATATGTAACCAGCAGCCAAAAAATCAAGAAATGAAACATCACCAGAACTAAAGACTCCCTTCCAAAACTTCTGTGAATCTTACATTACTTTTATCTGTTTCAGAACTTTATATAAAGGGAATCATAAAGTACATACTCTTTAGTGTCTGCCTTATTTTGCTCATTATTATATTTGATTCATTATATTTGATTCATCTCCATCATTGTATAGTTAGAGTTCATTCATTCTCATTGCTATATATTATTCCATTCAATGAACATACTATTTATTTATTTACTTATTTATGGACATTTGGATTGTTTATAGTGTGATGGCTATTACAAATAGTGCTCTTTGGATCATTATTGTATCCAAAATTTGCCCATCAAAATTCTGTTTTGAATTAGAATAAACCCACACATTTAGGGGAAATCGTCATCTTTCCAATATCCAGTCTTACAGTTCATAATCAAATAAATGTGTATCTCTATTAAATCTTTTTAGCTTCTATACCTCTCAAAACAGTATTGTGATATTATCCATTCGCATCTTTCACATTCTTTGTTAAAGCTACTCTTTGGTATATGTAGTCTCTGTTGATGTTGAGTTTGATAATACTTAAAAGTGATTATTACTAGTACATAATGTTACCTTACATATATTTTCTTTTATTCCAGACAGTTTTAGAATATGGATTCTAAACTCTAAAGCAGCAGTCCCCAGCCTTTGTGGCACCAGGGACTGGTTTCGTGGAAGACAATTTTTCCCATGGACAGCGTGGGGTGGGAATGGTTTCGGGATGATTCATGCTCATTACATTTATTGTGCACTTTATTTCTATTAGTATTACGTTGTAATATATAATGAATTAATTATACAACTCACCATAATGCAGAATCAGTGTGATCTTGTTTTTACTTGCCACACACTGATAAGGTTTTGATATGAGTCTGCAAGCAATTGATTTATTATGGTCTCTCTGCAGTCAAACCTCTCTGCTAATGGTAATCTGTATTTGCAGCCGCTCCCCAGCACTAGCATCACTGCCTCAGCTCCATCTCAGATCATCAGGCATTAGATTCTCTTAAGGAGCACTCAACCTAGATCCCTCGTATGCGCAGTTCACAGTAGGGTTTGCGCTTCTATGAGAAGCTAATGCCGCCGCTGATCTGACAGGTGGAGGCGCTCAGGTGGTATTGCGAGTGATGGGGAATGGCTGGAAATACAGATGAAGC